>NC_088406.1:39087082-39142082 GCF_034236695.1 Oncorhynchus nerka
ACAACATTGTTTACTAGACAGGTGAGACACACACACACACACCAACATTGTTTACTAGACAGGTGAGACACACACACACACACACACCAACATCATTTACTAGACAGGTGAGACACACACACACACCAACATCGTTTACTAGATGTGTGAGACACACACACACACACACCAACATTGTTTACTAGACAGGTGAGACACACACACACACACACCAACATCGTTTACTAGACAGGTGAGACACACACACACACACACACCAACATCGTTTACTAGACAGGTGAGACACACACACACACACACACACACACACATCCTAGACAGGTGAGACACACACACACACACCAACATCGTTTACTAGACAGGTGAGACACACACACACACACACACCAACATAATTTACTAGACAGGTGAGACACACACACACAACATTGTTTACTAGACAGGTGAGACACACACACACACACACACCAACATCGTTTACTAGACAGGTGAGACACACACACACACACACCAACATCGTTTACTAGACAGGTGAGACACACACACACACACACCAACATTGTTTACTAGACACACACACACACACACCAACATCGTTTACTAGACAGGTGAGACACACACACACACCAACATCGTTTACTAGACAGGTGAGACACACACACACACACACCATTGTTTTTACTGAGACAGGTGACACACACACACACACACACACACACCAACATTGTTTACTAGACAAGTGAGACACACACACACACACACCAACATCGTTTACTAGACAGGTGAGACACACACACACACACACCAACATCGTTTACTAGACAGGTGAGACACACACACACACACACACCAACATCGTTTACTAGACAGGTGAGAC
The DNA here is from genome assembly GCF_034236695.1 of Oncorhynchus nerka. Lineage (NCBI taxonomy): Eukaryota > Metazoa > Chordata > Actinopteri > Salmoniformes > Salmonidae > Oncorhynchus > Oncorhynchus nerka. The sequence continues at coordinate 39,087,960 of NC_088406.1, forward strand.
ACACACACACACACACACCAACATCGTTTACTAGACAGGTGAGACACACACACACACACCAACATTGTTTACTAGACAGGTGAGACACACACACACACACACACCAACATCATTTACTAGACAGGTGAGACACACACACACACCAACATCGTTTACTAGATGTGTGAGACACACACACACACACACAACATTGTTTACTAGACAGGTGAGACACACACACACACACACCAACATCGTTTACTAGACAGGTGAGACACACACACACACACACCAACATCGTTTACTAGACAGGTGAGACACACACACACACACACACACACACACACACCAACATCGTTTACTAGACAGGTGAGACACACACACACACACACACCAACATAATTTACTAGACAGGTGAGACACACACACACACCAACATTGTTTACTAGACAGGTGAGACACACACACACACACACCAACATCGTTTACTAGACAGGTGAGACACACACACACACACACCAACATCGTTTACTAGACAGGTGAGACACACACACACACACACACACACACACCAACATCGTTTACTAGACAGGTGAGACACACACACACACCAACATCGTTTACTAGACAGGTGAGACACACACACACACACACCAACATTGTTTACTAGACAGGTGACACACACACACACACACACACACACACAACATTGTTTACTAGACAAGTGAGACACACACACACACACACCAACATCGTTTACTAGACAGGTGAGACACACACACACACACACCAACATCGTTTACTAGACAGGTGAGACACACACACACACACACACCAACATCGTTTACTAGACAGGTGAGACACACACACACCAACATCGTTTACTAGATGTGTGAGACACACACACACACACCAACATTGTTTACTAGACAGGTGAGACACACACACACACACCAACATCGTTTACTAGACAGGTGAGACACACACTCACCAACATCGTTTACTAGACAGGTGAGACACACACACACACCAACATCGTTTACTAGACAGGTGAGACACACGCATACAAACGCACACATTGACATGTAAACACAAACACACTTTCAAATGTAAACACGCACACATTAGTTGTGAGAACTATATATCTCCATCTTGTCTTTCGTCTCCTTCTTCATCACACACCCTAACTCACTCACACCATATCATATCTTCCCCTTACCATTGAGGAACTGGTACAGTGGTGATATTTGGTGTTACCATGGTAACATGGCCATGGTTGTTGTGTTTCTGTAGTTACCTGGTGGGGGAGGAGCTGTGGGTGGTGATGGAGTATCTGGCTGGAGGTTCTCTGACTGACGTCGTCACGGAAACCTGTATGGACGAGGCTCAGATCGCTGCTGTGTGTCGGGAGGTCAGTGCTGCTGCGTGTGTGTGTGTGCCTGGCTTGTTGGCCTGCTTGCTAATTCAGAAAGTGATGCCTTGAGCACTTTTGTACATCTCTCTCTCTGTCTCTCTCTGTCTCTCCAGTGTCTGCAGGCCTTGGAATTCCTCCATTCCAACCAGGTGATTCATCGTGACATCAAGAGTGACAACATCCTTCTGGGAATGGACGGATCAGTGAAACTCAGTAAGTAACACACTTGGGGTTGGACATGGGCATTAATGTGCAGTGTCTCCATTTGACCAGCAGTGGGCACTCATAGTCTGTGTTCTAATGCAGTACTACCACCTTAGATTTATACAGTGCATTGGAGTGCTATGTCCTATTCTAACGCGTGTTCTCTCTCTCCTCTCAAGCTGACTTTGGGTTCTGTGCCCAGATCACTCCAGAGCAGAGTAAGAGGAGCACCATGGTGGGGACTCCCTATTGGATGGCTCCAGAGGTGGTGACCAGAAAAGCCTACGGTCCTAAAGTTGACATCTGGTCTCTAGGCATCATGGCTATAGAGATGGTGGAGGGAGAACCCCCTTACCTCAACGAGAACCCACTCAGGGTAAGAGAGAGAGAGAGAGTGTGTGTGTGTGTGTGTGTGTGTGTGTGTGTGTGTGTGTGTGTAACGGCCCCTGTCTGTCCTGTCCTATTTCCTAGGCGTTGTATCTGATTGCGACCAACGGGACTCCAGAACTTCAGAACCCAGAGAAACTGTCCTCAGTCTTCAGAGACTTCCTCAACTGCTGCCTGGAGATGGATGTGGAGAAGAGAGGGAGCGCTAATGACCTACTACAGGTAGAGAGGGAGCGCTAATGACCTACTACAGGTAGAGAGGGAGCGCTAATGACCTACTACAGGTAGAGAGGGAGCGCTAATGACCTACTACAGGTAGAGAGGGAGCGCTAATGACCTACTACAGGTAGAGAGGAGCGCTAATGACCTACTACAGGTAGAGAGGAGCGCTAATGACCTACTACAGGTAGAGAGGGAGCGCTAATGACCTACTACAGGTAGAGAGGGAGCGCTAATGACCTACTACAGGTAGAGAGGGAGCGCTAATGACCTACTACAGGTAGAGAGGGAGCGCTAATGACCTACTACAGGTAGAGAGGGAGCGCTAATGACCTACTACAGGTAGAGAGGGAGCGCTAATGACCTACTACAGGTAGAGAGGGAGCGCTAATGACCTACAGGTAGAGAGGGAGCGCTAATGACCTACTACAGGTAGAGAGGGAGCGCTAATGACCTACTACAGGTAGAGAGGGAGCGCTAATGACCTACTACAGGTAGAGAGGGAGCGCTAATGACCTACTACAGGTAGAGAGGGAGCGCTAATGACCGACTACAGGTAGAGAGGGAGCGCTTAATGACCTACTACAGGTAGAGAGGGAGGAAGGTTAGGGGAAGTATGCCTGTGGTGAATAAGGTTGGTTTGAGCATCATACCACATCACTAGTTTTACCAGTTATAAACTAAATCCATCTCTCCTCTCCTCCTCCTCTCTACAGCACCAGTTCCTGAAGGTGGCCAAGCCTTTATCCAGTCTGACTCCTCTCATCCAGGCAGCCAAAGAAGCAGCAAAGGCTAACCGCTAACCTGCTAGCTGCTAACCCCACAGATCACCCCTTCATTCTCTCTCTCTGTCGCTCTCCCCCACTGGGGCAAACAAGACCCAGACAGGGGGTGTTTCAGGGGGTCCCATCCCTCTCAACCCCTTGACCGATCACGGTGACTGTGGGAAGGACGCTCTTACTGATGTCATCGCTGGTACAAATATACTGATCGGATTGGAGGAGAGATTCAGGCCCAAAGACTCATGGGAGTTGTAGTTTCAGCAGGACAGTGGCTGTGGACTGGATCTTATCTGACCTTTGAACTGTTTGTTTGTTGATGTCTGCCTGTTATTTTCATGTGTTGAAAAAGTGCATTTTAGTTTGATGGGTTTGGTTGAAAGTGTAATGAAGAGACACAAAATGGTACTGTTGATATCATCTCTGTCCCAAACTGCACCCTATTCCCTACATAGTGCACTACTTTTGTCAAAAATAGGGTGCCATTTGGGACGGTCTTTCACATCTGATCAAACGTTGGAATTCTATCTCCTTATCTCTCCCTCTCTTTCTCTGTCTGGCTGAGTGAGATGACACGCATGACAAACCTTTTTTATGGAATGTCTAAAATCATAATACAATAGTGATGATAATGATGGTACATGAAGGATGCCTGTGTACGATACAGTATAGAAGAACATATCTAAATCCTATTTTCCAGTACAATCGTTGCGGTACAATGTTGAACTGATCCTAGTCCCAACCCTCTGAAGATAGAGTGTACATTACATGTGAAAAAACTGCTCTAAAAGAACCAGAAGAATATTGTCTGCATTCTTTGTTTATCAACGTGCTTTCTTTATGCAGATGGCGCTGAAGAATACCACGGTACCATTAAGAAGTATACTTTCTACCAGGTTTGGCTTTGTTCTGTTTTTAAAATCTCGTGTTGAAACTGCCTTTGGCCTTAAACTGTCTCACAGGTGGAAGAGTTCCAGCAGACAGTTGGACAAACTCTAGTCTCTCTCACCAGACTCAGTGCTCTGCACGCTCCTGCGGCTGTGAGAAGAGACCACACAACCTTCAAATCTTGTCAGTTCCCCAGACTACTGTAGCCCACCTGAGGTTAGACAGGTTTAGAACTGGGATAGACTGGATTGAACTTGCCCAAACTGGTTTAGACTGGTTCAGAGAAGGGTGGTGATAGTTATTGAAGTCTTCTCTTCCTGTGTATTGGAGCCATAATTATGTTTATCAAATGATTGGATTATTTTGACTGAGACAAATAAAGTGAAGAAAACGCTGTATGGTGGATAGAGTCTGGCTGTCTGTAAATCTGTTTCGGGCTGTTGTGTGTACCCCTGGTTAGGTCTGTTTATATAAAGTGTTATTGGCATTTTAAGTGTGTCAGCTCCTCTAAGAGGGTTCTCATCTGAATGGGAAATTAGACTCGTCACTGATTAAACAGGTAATCACTGTTGCCACAGTCTTAATCTGCCAGGCTAGACAAAGGGTATGTGTTGTTTCTGTCGTAACCCACCAGCTCTTTATTTCTAGCCCTTTTTTTTCTCTCACTGCCTCCAAGTCTCTGTCTCTGTCTACTTCTCTCTCTCCATCTCTGGGAGAATCTCAATTGCGTACTCCTTGCATCCTCTCTCCTTGCCTCTTACTCAAAACCCATTGGATGAGAAAGCCAGAGGTCCCGCTCCTCTGGCCTTCTCCTCCAATGGGTTTTGAGAAGGAGGCAAGGCGAGAGGACAATCAGGAGTATGCAATTGAGATTTTCCCTCTGTCTATTCTCTCCACCTCTCTCCCTTGTACGTTCTTCCCCATCCTGGGCTGGTAGACTGATGATGCTCATTCTTGCTGAATCGGCACGAGAGAGAGGGAAGAGAAGAGATGTGGAGGAATGGCAGAGTGTGACATCATCAGTGACATGGGCAAACAACCACAGGAGCAGAGGAGAGAAAACAAAGGAGAAACACGGGGAGACCCAAGGAGAGAGTGATCAAGACACAGGCTCAGAGTTTGGCTCTACTCAAGGGGATGGTGTGTCTGCTCTCCTTCATGTAATAATGTATGTGGGTGTGTCTGCTCTCCTTCATGTAATAATGTGTCTGCTCTCCTTCATGTAATAATGTGTCTGCTCTCCTTCATGTAATAATGTATGTGGGTGTGTCTGCTCTCCTTCATGTAATAATGTATGTGGGTGTGTCTGCTCTCCTTCATGTAATAATGTATGTGGGTGTGTCTGCTCTCCTTCATGTAATAATGAATGTGGGTGTGTCTGCTCTCCTTCATGTAATAATGTATGTGGGTGTGTCTGCTCTCCTTCATGTAATAATGTATGTGGGTGTGTCTGCTCTCCTTCATGTAATAATGTGTCTCCTCTCCTTCATGTAATAATGTATGTGGGTGTGTCTGCTCTCCCTCATGTAATAATGTATGTGGGTGTGTCTGCTCTCCCTCATGTAATAATGTATGTGGGTGTGTCTGCTCTCCCTCATGTAATAATGTATGTGGGTGTGTCTGCTCTCCCTCATGTAATAATGTATGTGGGTGTGTCTGCTCTCCCTCATGTAATAATGTATGTGGGTGTGTCTGCTCTCCCTCATGTAATAATGTATGTGGGTGTGTCTGCTCTCCCTCATGTAATAATGTATGTGGGTGTGTCTGCTCTCCTTCATGTAATAATGTATGTGGGTGTGTCTGCTCTCCTTCATGTAATAATGTATGTGGGTGTGTCTGCTCTCCTTCATGTAATAATGTATGTGGGTGTGTCTGCTCTCCTTCATGTAATAATGTGTCTCCTCTCCTTCATGTAATGTGTCTCCTCTCCTTCATGTAATAATGTATGTGGGTGTGTCTGCTCTCCCTCATGTAATAATGAATGTGGGTGTGTCTGCTCTCCTTCATGTAATAATGTATGTGGGTGTGTCTGCTCTCCTTCATGTAATAATGTATGTGGGTGTGTCTGCTCTCCTTCATGTAATAATGTGTCTCCTCTCCTTCATGTAATAATGTATGTGGGTGTGTCTGCTTTCCCTCATGTAATAATGTATGTGGGTGTGTCTGCTCTCCCTCATGTAATAATGTATGTGGGTGTGTCTGCTCTCCCTCATGTAATAATGTATGTGGGTGTGTCTGCTCTCCTTCATGTAATAATGTATGTGGGTGTGTCTGCTCTCCTTCATGTAATAATGTATGTGGGTGTGTCTGCTCTCCTTCATGTAATAATGTATGTGGGTGTGTCTGCTCTCCTTCATGTAATAATGTATGTGGGTGTGTCTGCTCTCCTTCATGTAATAATGTATGTGGGTGTGTCTGCTCTCCTTCATGTAATAATGTGTCTGCTCTCCTTCATGTAATAATGTGTCTGCTCTCCTTCATGTAATAATGAATGTGGGTGTGTCTGCTCTCCTTCATGTAATAATGTATGTGGGTGTGTCTGCTCTCCTTCATGTAATAATGTATGTGGGTGTGTCTGCTCTCCTTCATGCAATAATGCTCTTTGGCCATCTAGAGCGTTTACTAGCTGAGGGTTGTCAAAGTCCATTATGTCTGCTTGGTAAGGTACTATTGTCATTACATACATGTGTTACAGATTACCAAGAGCTCCACTGCCTCAAATTAGAGAAACACACACACTGTAGCCTAGGCTACTAAATAGTGATCAATTCGACTATAACAATATAGAATCTGTCGGTGTGGTTAAATCGGTTATGTAGCACCAGTCCAGTCTGAGCTTCAAACAACCTTTTCATTTCCTGCCAAAGAACAGAATAGTTTCAGGCTATTTGTATCATTATTCCTTACTGTAATTATAGATGCATGTACTGTTAGCAACAGGTGGGAGTGGCCGTCTCTCTACGGCGTGTGCTGTCGTACTTTCTCTGGCGCGAGACAAACGCCGCTCTGATTATACCACCAGACTGCAGGAGGCTGCGGCAACACAGATCGCGTGCTTTTTTTTTCAACGGATAAACAGACGGAGAATAATAACGGCCTACTAGCTTTTATAATCACCGTCCGGTAAGTCTAAAATAGTTCCTAGCACAGTAAACGGTGGTAATATGAACCAAACGTTGTGTATTTTCTTGTTTTACTATTGGTTAACTAGTCCCATGCATATAAAGGCGGATCATCCTCTCTTGTGCAATGGGCAACCTACCGTCACGAAAGAATAGTAGTTTACTGGGCTATTCTACAAATATATAAATAAAACGATGACTGACTATTCGTTAGTATTCATTAGTAGGCCGTAGATTGACCAGTGAACACTATGATCATAACAGTTGATTGAATGAAGATTGATAGATTGCGTCTGCTGGCTGCTGCTGTGTGGAGTAGTCATTATCTCCGTGGAGACCGACACACGGAGGGAATGACGGAGAGAATGACCAGGCGGTTCTGTTGGCCACCGGTAAATTTCTAGACTTACAAGATCTATCTGTTTCTTTCGGGGTCCGGCCTGTGTTTATTCTGTTATGTATGTGACGGTCCAGGAATATGAGGGTACACAGCATAGCCTACAGATCTCTCTCTCTCCCTCATCCCTTCTTCTGTCCATGATTAGCCTGGATGCTGTTTTAGGTTAGGTATTGCATTGGTGCTGGGCTAGCTCAACTGCTTTTTGGATGGGTGCTGGTATAATGGTATGATTATTTTTTATGGGTGCTGGGGTATAGCATGGGTGGGAAGCGTATTGGTGCTTGTGTATAGCTTGGATGGGAAGCCTATTGGTGCTGGTGTATAGCTTGGATGGGAAGCATATTGGTGCTAGTCTATAGCTTGAATGGGAAGCCCATTGGTGCTGGGTTAAAGCGTGGATGGGAAGCGTATTGGTGCTTGTGTATAGCTTGGATGGGAAGCCTATTGGTACTGGTGTATAGCTTGGATGGGAATCCTATTGGTGCTGGAATATATCTGGGGATGGGAAGCCTATTGGTGCTGGTGTATAGCTTGGATGGGAAGCCTTTTGGTGCTGGTGTATAGCTTGGATGGAAAACATATTGGTGCTGGTGTATAGCTTGGATGGGAATCCTATTGGTGCTGGAATATATCTGGGTATGGGAAGCCTATTGGTGCTGGTGTATAGCTTGGATGGGAATCCTATTGGTGCTGGAATATATCGGGGGATGGGAAGTCTATAGGTGCTGGGATATAGCTTGGATGGGAATCTTATTGGTGCTGGTGTATAGCTTGGATGGGAAGCCTATTGGTGCTGGGAAGCTTGGATAGGAAGCCCATTGGTGCTGTGGTATAGCTGGGGGTGGGAAGTCTATAGGTGCTGGGATATAGCTTGAATGGGAAGCCCATTGGTGCTGGGATAAGGCTTGGATGGGATGCCTGTTGGTGCTGTTGTATAGCTTGGATGGGAAGCCTATTGATGCTGGTGTATAGCTTGGATGGGAAGCGTATTGGTGCTGGTGTATAGCTTGGATGGGAATCCTATTGGTGCTGGAATATATTGGGGGATGGGAAGCCTATTGGTGCTGGTGTATAGCTTGGATGGGAAGCCTATTGGTGCTGGTGTATAGCTTGGATGGGAAGCCTATTGGTGCTGGTGTATAGCTTGGATGGGAATCCTATTGGTGCTGGAATATATTGGGGGATGGGAAGCCTATTGGTGCTGGTGTATAGCTTGGATGGGAAGCCTATTGGTGCTGGTGTATAGCTTGGATAGGAAGCCTATTGGTGCTGGTGTATAGCTGGTGGTGGGAAGTCTATAGGTGCTGGGATATAGCTTGGATGGGAATCTTATTGGTGCTAGGGTAAAGCTTGGATGGGAAGCCTATTGGTGCTGGGGTATAGCTTGGATGGGAAGCCTATTGGTGCTGGGAAAGCTTGGATAGGAAGCCTATTGGTGCTGGGGTAAAGCTTGGATGGGATGCCTGTTGGTGCTGTTGTATAGCTTGGATGGGAAGCCTATTGATGCTGGTGTATAGCTTGGATGGGAAGCGTATTGGTGCTGGTGTATAGCTTGGATGGGAAGTATATTAGTGCTTGGAATAGCTTGGATGGGAAGCCTATTGGTGCTGGGATATAGCTTGGATCGGAAGCCTATTGGTGCTAATGTATAGCTGGGGATGGGAAGCCTATTGGTGCTGGTGTATAGCTTGGATGGGAAGCCTATTGGTGCTGGGATATAGCTGGGGATGGGAAGCCTATTGGTGCTGGTGTATAGCTTTGATGGGAAGCCTATTGGTGCCAGGGTATAGCTGGGGATGGGAAGCCTATTGGTGCTGGTGTATAGCTTGGATGGGAAGCCTATTGGTGCTGGGATATAGCTGGGGATGGGAAGCCTATTGGTGCTGGTGTATAGCTTTGATGGGAAGCCTATTGGTGCCAGGGTATAGCTGGGGATGGGAAGCCTATTGGTGCTGGTGTATAGCTTGGATTGGAAGCCTATTGGTGCTGGTGTATAGCTGGGGATGGGAAGCCTATTGGTGCCGGGGTATAGCTGGGGATGGGAAGCCTATTGGTGCTGGTGTATAGCTGGGGATGGGAAGCCTATTGGTGCTGGTGTATAGCTGGGGATGGGAAGCCTATTGGTGCTGGTGTATAGCTGGGGATGGGAAGCCTATTGGTGCCGGGGTATAGCTGGGGATGGGAAGCCTATTGGTGCTGGTATATAGCTGGGGATGGGAAGCCTATTGGTGCTGGTGTATAGCTGGGGATGGGAAGCCTATTGGTGCCGGGGTATAGCTGGGGATGGGAAGCCTATTGGTGCTGGTGTATAGCTTGGATTGGAAGCCTATTGGTGCTCGAGTTGGGAAGCCTATTGGTGCTGGTGTATAGCTTGGATTTGAAGCCTATTGGTGCTGGTGTATAGCTTGGATGGGAAGCCTATTGGTGCTGGGGTATAGCTTGTGCGGGAAGCCTATTGGTGCTGGTTAGCTGGGGTATAGCTGGGGATGATGATGTGGTGATGCTGGGAGAAAATGAACAACAGAGAGTCACTGTTAAGTTTAACACTATTTAAAGACACACACACACTGTCTGTAGCCCTGGCCTATGGTCATTGTTAAGCCTACGGTAGAGGGCAGATACCAGATGGTGTATATTAGGCCATATAGTAATAACAATGAGTGTAATGGGAAGCCCCTTTCAATGTCAGCCATTGTGAGTGTACTGATGAGTTTACCAGTCATTGACAAGGTCAGGGGTTCCTTGTCCATTCTAATCAGTCTAATTCTATGGTTTACAACACCAGCCCATGCTACCATTTACAGTGTCTTACTGTTTGCTGCTGTTAGTTTCCTGCTGTGTTTCTATGTGGTTTGTGTATGTTATGTGTGAGCTGTAAGAATTTCCGCTTGTAGGACAATAAACATCAATCTAGTCTATCTAATCTTTACCTGGACCTCAGATCAGTTTAGTCACTGTCTCTTTCACTCCTTCAGATTTGACATCAAATCTCTTATACCATAGAGAGTATTACTCCAGTGAGCTGGTATGGCACCGCCACCATAACACCACTGTTATGTGCCAGTTCACTGGAGTTGGTCTGTCCTGTGAAAGAGATATGATCAGTGTATAGGATTAACCTAGTTTAATGGCGGTTCAGATTATTTGTCATGGGTTACTGTTACAGTACAGATGAGGTAGGTTTATTTAATCCTACATACAGTTGAAGTCGGAAGTTTATATACACTTAGGTTGGAGTCATTAAAACTCATTTTTCAACCACTCCACAAATGTCCTGTTAACAAACTATAGTTTTGGCAAGTCGGTTAGGACATCTACTTTGTGCATGGCACAAGTAATTTTTCCAACAATTGTTTACAGACAGATTATTTCACTTATAATTCACTGTATCACAATTCCAGTGGGTCAGAAGTTTACATACACGGAGTTGACTGTGCCTTTAAACAGCTTGGAAAATTCCAGAAAATGAAGTCATGGCTTTAGAAGCTTCTGAAAGGCTAATTTACATAATTTGAGTCAATTGGGGGTGTACCTGTGGATGTATTTCAAGGCCTACCTTCAAACTCAGTGCCTCTTTGCTTGACATCATGGGAAAATCAAAAGAAATCAGCCAAGACCTCAGAAAAAATATTGTAGACCTCCACAAGTCTGGTTCATCCCTGGGAGCAATTTCCAAATGCCTGAAGGTACCACGTTCATCTGTACAAACAATAGTACACAAGTATAAACACCATGGGACCACATAGCCGTCATACCGCTCAGGAAGGAGACGCGTTCTGTCTCCTAGAGCTGAACGTACTTTGGTGCGAAAAGTGCAAATCAATCCCAGAACAACAGCAAAGGACCTTGTGAAGATGCTGGAGGAAACAGGTACAAAAGTATCTATATCCACAGTAAAATGAGTCCTATATCAACATAACCTGAAAGGCCGCTCAGTAGGGAAGAAGCCACTGTTCCAAAAAGCCAGACTATGGTTTACAACTGGACATGAGGACAAAGATCGTACTTTTTGGAGAAATGTCCTCTGGTCTGATGAAACAAAAATAGAACTGAACTCCTGCGAGCAAGGAGACCTTACAAACCTGACTCCTTTACACCAGCTCTGTCAGGAGGAATGGGCCAAAATTCACCCACCTTATTGTGGGAAGCTTGTGGAAGGTTCCCTGAAACGTTTGACCCAAGTTAAACAATTTAAGGTCAATGCTACCAAATACTAATTGAGTGTATGTAAACTTCTGACCCACTGGAAGAAATGAAAGCTGAAATAAATCATGCTCTCTACTATTATTCTGACATTTCACATTCTTAAAATGAAGTGGTGATCCTAACTGACCTAAGACAAGGAATTTGTACTAGGATTAAATGTCAGGAATTGTGAAAAAAACTGAGTTGAAATGTATTTGGCTCAGGTGTATAAACTTCCGACTTCAACTGTAGATGTGTGTACCTTCGCTCAATGGAGTACAGGCTTAACTGAACAAACAATAAAGACGGACAGCAATATGACATTTTATTCAATAGTTTGGGGAATGGCCTCGTCGACAGATGATGTGATGGCAGGTAGCCCTATGCAGGACTCCTGGCATCGAAACCACCCCGCTGGGTGAAAGGAGTTCCAATTATGGCCCTTGTTATTATAGCCGCTGGTGGTGGGGAGGTGGATGGTGCTGAAAGAGAGCAAGTGAGAGAACATGAGTAAATGTACATATAAATACATCCCATGATTTACGCCCGTTTGTTGAGAGAGGAAGGTGATAATTGCAAGAGTGAGCCCATAGGTTAAACAGCTAGCATGAGGAATGTGCATTATTGTGCCGTGCTTATAGGCTATAATGTAAATAGGTGAATGGTTAGTATGGAAAGAGGTAAAGAAATGAGAGGCTATGCTGATGATATGTTTGTATTCGTAGAATAGGAAACAACAGTGATTTATGTTATGCTAAATGGATTAAGTTAAACAAGCATTCAGACCAGCCTTCCTGATTGAACTTTAGTCAACTACATTTTAATCCACTAACTGTACGCTAAATGTCCAAAATGAAAGCAAATAGAGGAAGGTAGATAGTTTGTGTTCTGTTTGGCTAGCCTGATTATCTGATTGTCTGATAGGTAGTAGGCCTTCAGCGCTCTGGAGAAAACGGATCCTATTTTTACCCTAATCTCTTTCCCTAGTCTTAATATCAAATCAAAGTTTATTTGTCACTTGCCCCTGAATACAACAGGTATTCACCTTCCAGTGAAATGCTTACTTAAAGGCCCTAACCAACAGTGCAATTTTAAAGTAAAAAATAGGTATTAGGTGAACAATAGATGAGTAAAGAAATAAAAACAACAGTAAAAAGACAGTGAAAAATAACAGCAGCAAGGCTATAACAGTAGTGAGGCTATATAAAGTAGCGAGGCTATAACAGTAGTAAGGCTATAACAGTAGCAAGGCTATATAAAGTAGCGAGGCTATAACAGTAGCACGGCTATATAAAGTAGTGAGGCTATAACAGTAGCAAGGCTATATACAGTAGAGAGGCTATATAAAGTATTGAGGCTATAACAGTAGCAAGGCTATATAAAGTAGTGAGGCTATAACAGTAGCACGGCTATATAAAGTAGTGAGGCTATAACAGTAGCAAGGCTATATAAGTAGTGAGGCTATAACAGTAGCAAGGCTATATACAGTAGAGAGGCTATATAAAGTAGTGAGGCTATAACAGTAGCAAGGCTATATACAGTAGAGAGGCTATATCAAGTAGTGAGGCTATAACAGTAGCAAGGCTATATACAGTAGAGAGGCTATATACAGTAGAGAGGCTATATCAAGTAGTGAGGCTATAACAGTAGCAAGGCTATATAAAGTAGAGAGGCTATAACAGTAGCGAGGCTATATAAAGTAGAGAGGCTATATACAGTAGTGAGGCTATATACAGTAGCACGGCTATATAAAGTGGTGAGGCTATAACAGTAGCAAGGCTATATACAGTAGCAAGGCTATATACAGTAGCACGGCTATATAAAGTAGTGAGGCTATATAAAGTAGCAAGGCTATATAAAGTAGAGAGGCTATATAAAGTAGTGAGGCTATAACAGTAGCGAGGCTATATACAGTAGAAGCTATATACAGTAGCAAGGCTATATAAAGTAGAGAGGTTATATAAAGTAGTGAGGCTATAACAGTAGCGAGGCTATATACAATAGAGAGGCTATAACAGTAGCAAGGCTATATACAGTAGTGAGGCTATAACAGTAGCAAGACTATATACAGTAGAGGCTATATAAAGTAGTGAGGCTATAACAGTAGTGAGGCTATATACAGTAGAGGCTATATACAGTAGCAAGGCTATATAAAGTAGAGAGGCTATATACAGTAGAGAGGCTATAACAGTAGCACGGCTATATAAAGTAGTGAGGCTATAACAGTAGCGAGGCTATATACAGTAGAGGCTATATACAGTAGCAAGGCTATATAAAGTAGAGAGGCTATATACAGTAGAGAGGCTATAACAGTAGCAAGGCTATATAAAGTAGAGAGGCTATATACAGAGAGGCTATAACAGTAGCAAGGCTATATAAAGTAGAGAGGCTATATACAGAGAGGCTATAACAGTAGCAAGGCTATATACAGTAGTGAGGCTATACCAGTAGCAAGGCTATATAAAGTAGTGAGGCTATAACAGTAGCGAGGCTATATACAGTAGAGGCTATATACAGTAGCAAGGCTATATAAAGTAGAGAGGCTATATACAGTAGAGAGGCTATAACAGTAGCAAGGCTATATAAAGTAGAGAGGCTATATACAGAGAGACTATAACAGTAGCAAGGCTATATAAAGTAGAGAGGCTATATACAGAGAGGCTATAACAGTAGCAAGGCTATATAAAGTAGAGAGGCTATATACAGAGAGGCTATAACAGTAGCAAGGCTATATACAGTAGTGAGGCTATACCAGTAGCAAGGCTATATAAAGTAGAGAGGCTATATACAGTAGAGGCTATATACAGTAGCAAGGCTATATAAAGTAGAGAGGCTATATACAGTAGAGAGGCTATAACAGTAGCAAGGCTATATACAGTAGTGAGGCTATAACAGTAGCAAGGCTATATAAAGTAGTGAGGCTATATACAGTAGAGAGGCTATAACAGTAGCAAGGCTATATACAGTAGTGAGGCTATAACAGTAGCAAGGCTATATAAAGTAGTGAGGATATATACAGTAGAGAGGCTATAACAGTAGCAAGGCTATATAAAGTAAAGAGGCTATATACAGTAGAGAGGCTATAACAGTAGCAAGGCTATATAAAATAGAGAGGCTATATACAGTAGAGAGGCTATAACAGTAGCAAGGCTATATACAGTAGTGAGGCTATAACAGTAGCAAGGATATATAAAGTAGAGAGGCTATATACAGTAGAGAGGCTATAACAGTAGCAAGGCTATATAAAGTAGAGAGGCTATATACAGTAGAGATGCTATAACAGTAGCAAGGCTATATACAGTAGTGAGGCTATAACAATAGCAAGGCTATATAAAGTAGTGAGGCTATATACAGTAGTGAGGCTATATACAGTAGTGAGGCTATATACAGGCACCGGTTAGTCAGGCTAACTGAGGTAGTATATACATGTAGATATGGTTAAAGTGACTATGCATATATGATAAACAGAGAGTAGCAGTAGTATAAAAGAGGGGTTGGTGGGCGGTGGGTGGCGGGACACAATGCAGATAGTCCAGATAGCCAATGTGTGGGGGCACCGGTTAGTTGGGCTAATTGAGGTAGTATAGTTAAAGTGACTATGCATATATGATAAACAGAGAGTAGCAGCAGCGAAAAAGAGAGGTTGGTGGTGGGGGGGGGGGACAATGAAAATAGTCCGGGTAGCCATTTGATTACCTGTCTTATGGCTTTGGGGTAAAAACTGTTGAGAAGCCTTTTGGTCCTAGACTTGGCGCTCCCGTACTGCTTGTCATGCGGTAGTAGAGAGGACAGTCTATGACTGGGGTCTTTTACAATTTTTAGGGCCTTCCTCTGACACCGCCTGGTGTAGAGGTCCTGGAGGGCAGGCAGTTTAGCCCCAGTGAAGTACTGGGCCATACGCACTACCCTCTGTAGTGCCTTGTGGTCGGAGGCCAAATAGTTGCCGTACCAGGCAGTGATGCAACCAGCTCTCGGTGTTACAGCTGATATCTCTAAGCTTATATTTTTGGTTGTGATTGGGTATGACAGTGAACTAAACTCCTAAGGCATTTAGAAGTTAGAAGAAATCAATTGTTAAATATCATACATCTTAAAGTCCAAATATTTATGTAGAAATCACAGATTGTCCCTTTATGCTCCCATCTCTCTCTCTCTCTCTCTCTTTTTCATTCCACAGCTCTCCTTCAATACCGAAAAACTACTGGGACCAAAGACAGTCTCCATTCAGTCTTTTCTGTCCCCTGTCTGTCTCTCCCTCCTTCCCTTCCTCTCTGTCTCTCATCCTCTCTTTCCCTTTTGTCTCTGGGATGCGGGGCTGTAGGTGAGGCTGCGGGTGAGGGTCCGTGTCCAGTCCGAAGCTGGGGAAGCTAAAGGTGGTGCGGCGGCAGCTGCTGCAGAGGTAAACTACTAGTGTCTGTGTGTGTTCACGGTCACGTTCGTTATGGTGATGAGAATACATCTTCTTTAATGAAACGAAGAAACTTAAACAAACTTAAAAAACGAACGTGAAGCTATAATAATAGTGCTGACACAGGCAACTAAACATAGACAATCACCCAAGGAATATGGCTGCCTACTTATGGTTCCCAATCAGAGACAACGATAAACAGCTGCCTCTAATTGAGAACCAATCTAGGCAACCATAGACATACAAAACACCTAGACTAGTAAACAACCCCATAAACATACAAAAACCCTAGACAGGACAAAAACCCAACAAACCACCCCTTGTCACACCCTGACCTATCCAAAATAATAAAGAAAACAAAGATAACTAAGGTCAGGGCGTGACATGCACGTGTGTGTGTTTCTTGTGATGAAGATTCCCTTCTAATTGATAGATGATACAGTACTATAGTATTAGCTGTCGTTAACAGGTAGAATAGTATTGTTATAGTATTATAGTGTGTTGTTCCCAGGTGATATTATATTAATATTGTATTATATTCTTGTGTATTGTATTATATCTTAGTATTATTGTGATTTTATCCAGGTATGAGCACCAGCCGTTTGTGTCGTGTCTGGCTGGTCTGTACGGCTGTCAATGGAGACGCTACCAGAGGGCCAAGTCTCAGCCTGGGGAGTGCTGCTGCAGCAGGGTAGCCTATACACAGGCACACACACACACACACACACACAGAGAAGCACGCACACACACACACACACACACACACACACACACACACACACACACACACACACACACACAGAGAAGCACACACGCACGCTCGCACACACACACAGAGAAGCACGCTCGCACGCACACACACACACAGAGAAGCACGCTCGCACGCACACACACACACAGAGAAGCACGCTCGCACACACACACATACACACACACAGAGAAGCACGCTCGCACGCACACACACACACACACACACACACACACACAGAGAAGCACGCTCGCACACACACACACACAGAGAAGCACGCACACACACAGAGAAGCACGCTCGCACACACACACACATACACACACACAGAGAAGCACGCTCGCACGCACACACACAAACAGAGAAGCACGCTCGCACACATACACACACACACACACACACAGAGAAGCACGCACGCACGCACGCTCGCACACACACACATACACACACAGAGAAGCACGCTCGCACGCACACACACACACAGAGAAGCACGCTCGCACACACACACACACACACACACACAGAGAAGCACACACGCACGCTCGCACACACACACAGAGAAGCACGCTCGCACGCACACACACACACAGAGAAGCACGCACGCACACACACACACAGAGAAGCACGCTCGCACACACACACATACACACACACAGAGACGCACGCTCGCACGCACACACACACACACACACAGAAGCACGCTCGCACACATACACATACACACACAGAGAAGCACGCTCGCACGCACACACACACACACAGAGAAGCACGCTCGCACGCACACACACACACAGAG
This sequence comes from Oncorhynchus nerka, assembly GCF_034236695.1. NCBI lineage: Eukaryota > Metazoa > Chordata > Actinopteri > Salmoniformes > Salmonidae > Oncorhynchus > Oncorhynchus nerka. The sequence goes on from NC_088406.1 coordinate 39,105,489, forward strand.
AAGCACGCTCGCACACACACACACATACACACACACAGAGAAGCACGCTCGCACGCACACACACACACAGAGAAGCACGCTCGCACACACACACACACAGAGAAGCACACACGCACGCACGCTCGCACACACACACATACACACACAGAGAAGCACGCTCGCACGCACACGCACACACAGAGAAGCACGCTCGCACGCACACACACACACAGAGAAGCACGCTCGCACACACACACATACACACACACAGAGAAGCACGCTCGCACACACACACATACACACACAGAGAAGCACGCTCGCACACACATACACACACAGAGAATCACGCTCGCACACATACACATACACACACAGAGAAGCACGCTCGCACTCATACACACACACACACAGAGAAGCACGCTCGCACACACACACACAGACTCAGGCACGTGCACAGGTAGGGTTCAACCAGTGCCCTTCTGTGAAAAAGTGTCTTTGCAGCTCTGTGGATTTTTTTGTTGTTGTTGACAAATTAGCCTACTTTTCAATTTTATTTTGAGTCTTTTGTTGTTTTAATATGAAATGTAACATTAAATTAGGTTATTTCATAAGCTCTTGAATCTCACATAATTACCCCCCTCCCTGTCTTCCCGCTCTTAGAGCGCACTTGTGTCTGACTTGCATGCAGTGACCACTGTCTGTGGGCGCCGACCGGGGAGACTTGAATACTGTTCGAGACAAAGATTGGGACAATTCGACTGCTTGTTAGTAAGAGGAAAATGTCAGCAGCAGAATAAACTCAAATCAAGTAAAAACATGTTTGTTTCGACTGCTTAGCTAACTAGCTAGCTAGAATATTTATATCATAATTCGCTCTGATCAGCTGATAGCCACTCTTTTCCTGATGTCAATCATCTCTCATGGTGTTTAGCCCAAGGAGTCACTGCCTTGCTTGCAGTGTGTGATGAGTGAGTGTGTTGTTGTAGAAAATAAATAGACTGTTCTGCAGCAAGGTGCTCACACTGACTAAAGCGAGAATGTTATCTGAAACACTGACTAAAGCTAGAACGTTATCTGAAACACTGACTAAAGCTAGAACGTTATCTGAAACACTGACTAAAGCTAGAACGTTATCTGAAACACTGACTAAAACTAGAACGTTATCTGAAACACTGACAAAAACTAGAACGTTATCTGAAACACTGACTTAAGCTAGAACGTTATCTGAAACACTGACTAAAGCTAGAACGTTATCTGAAACGCTGACTAAAGCTAGAACGTTATCTGAAACACTGACTAAAGCTAGAACGTTATCTGAAACACTGACTAAAGCTAGAACGTTATCTGAAACACTGACTAAAGCTAGAACGTTATCTGAAACACTGACTAAAGCTAGAACGTTATCTGAAACACTGACTTAAGCTAGAACGTTATCTGAAACACTGACTAAAGCGAGAACGTTATCTGAAACACTGACTAAAGCGAGAACGTTATCTGAAACACTGACTAAAGCTAGAACGTTATCTGAAACACTGACTTAAGCTAGAACGTTATCTGAAACACTGACTAAAACTAGAACGTTATCTGAAACACTGACTAAAGCTAGAACGTTATCTGAAACACTGACTAAAGCGAGAACGTTATCTGAAACACTGACTAAAGCTAGAACGTTATCTGAAACACTGACTAAAGCTAGAACGTTATCTGAAACACTGACTAAAGCTAGAACGTTATCTGAAACACTGACTTAAGCTAGAACGTTATCTGAAACACTGACTTAAGCTAGAACGTTATCTGAAACACTGACTAAAACTAGAACGTTATCTGAAACACTGACTAAAACTAGAACGTTATCTGAAACACTGACTAAAACTAGAACGTTATCTGAAACACTGACTTAAGCTAGAACGTTATCTGAAACACTGACTAAAGCGAGAACGTTATCTGAAACACTGACTAAAGCTAGAACGTTATCTGAAACACTGACTAAAGCTAGAACGTTATCTGAAACACTGACTAAAGCTAGAACGTTATCTGAAACACTGACTAAAGCTAGAACGTTATCTGAAACACTGACTTAAGCTAGATCGTTATCTGAAACAGTGTGTGGTGAGTTTGCTGATAGTGCAGAGTGGACTGGGCACGTGCTGAGTATTGATTCTCTCTCTGCTGACATACTGCAACTGCAGTGTATGTTGTTAATGTTACTGATCTAACCCTTTATAGGAACAATTACTCTCTCTCTCTCTCTTTGACTGCCTCTCTCTCTCTGACCCCCCACTCTCCCTCTATCCCCCCTCGTGTCTCTCCCCTTCTCATCCCCTCTCCCTTCTCTCTCCCCCCCTCTCTTCTTCCTTCTCTCTCTCCTCCAGGTGGAGTGTGGGAGCGTGGTCCTTCTGGTCCTGACCTTCCTCCTCTCCTCTCTGTTCCTCTACTTCTGGAGCCAGGCTCACAACGATTACAATGATTTTGATTGGTGGGTCACGCGCATGCACGACACACAAACACATGTGTACGACACACACACCAAGCAAGCATGCACGCACAGACACACACACACCACACGCACATATATACACACACACACACACCACACATGCACAGATTGTACTACAGTATATGTATGCATTGCAGGTTTAACTTTGAGACTCTGGGATTCTGGTTCCCCTGGTCTCTGGTGCTGCTGGTTGTTGCTGCTGCTCTTTTCTCCTACATCTCTCTGCTGCTGGTGAGAACTAGAACTACTACTATAAATACTACTATACGTATACTACTGATATTACTGTACTATTTCTACTGTTACTACTACTGTGCAACTACTGTTGCCCGTTTCTCCTACATCTCTCTGCTGCTGGTGAGAACTAGTAATACTACTATACATACTATACATACATACTACGTACTATACTTGTATTAATACTATTACTATAATATTATTACTACTATTATATTGCTGCTGCTCTGCTGCTGGTGAGAACTATAGTACTATCACTATATGAATTATATGCTAATGCTGCTGCTCTCTTCAGTACTACTACATTACTATACCACTGTACTGCTGCTACTCTCTTCAGTACTACTACATTACTATACCACTGTACTGCTGCTACTCTCTTCAGTACTACTACATTACTATACCACTGTACAGCTGCTGCTCTCTTCAGTACTACTACATTACTATACCACTGTACAGCTGCTGCTCTCTTCAGTACTACTACATTACTATACCACTGTACTGCTGCTACTCTCTTCAGTACTACTACATTACTATACCACTATACTACTGCTGCTCTCTTCAGTACTACTACATTACTATACCACTGTACTACTGCTGCTCTCTTCAGTACTACTACATTACTATACCACTGTACTGCTGCTACTCTCTTCAGTACTACTACATTACTATACCACTGTACTACTGCTGCTCTCTTCAGTACTACTACATTACTATACCACTGTACTACTGCTATTCTCTTCAGTACTACTACATTACTATACCACTGTACTACTGCTGCTCTCTTCAGTACTACTACATTACTATACCACTGTACTACTGCTGCTCTCTTCAGTACTACTACATTACTATACCACTGTACTGCTGCTGCTCTCTTCAGTACTACTACATTACTATACCACTGTACTACTGCTGCTCTCTTCAGTACTACTACATTACTATACCACTGTACTGCTGCTACTCTCTTCAGTACTACTACATTACTATACCACTGTACTACTGCTGCTCTCTTCAGTACTACTACATTACTATACCACTGTACTACTGCTGCTCTCTTCAGTACTACTACATTACTATACCACTGTACTACCTGCTGCTCTCTTCAGTACTACTACATTACTATACCACTGTACTGCTGCTGCTCTCTTCAGTACTACTACATTACTATACCACTGTACTGCTGCTGCTCTCTTCAGTACTACTACATTACTATACCACTGGACTACTGCTGCTCTCTTCAGTACTACTACATTACTATATCACTGTACTAATGCTGCTCTCTTCAGTACTACTGCATTACTATACCACTGTACTGCTGCTGCTCTCTTCAGTACTACTACATTACTATACCACTGTACTACTGCTGCTCTCTTCAGTACTACTACATTACTATACCACTGTACTGCTGCTACTCTCTTCAGTACTACTACATTACTATACCACTGTACTACTGCTACTCTCTTCAGTACTACTACATTACTATACCACTGTACTACTGCTGCTCTCTTCAGTACTACTACATTACTATACCACTGTACTGCTGCTACTCTCTTCAGTACTACTACATTACTATACCACTGTACTACTGCTGCTCTCTTCAGTACTACTACATTACTATACCACTGTACTGCTGCTACTCTCTTCAGTACTACTACATTACTATACCACTGTACTGCTGCTATTCTCTTCAGTACTACTACATTACTATACCACTGTACTACTGCTGCTCTCTTCAGTACTACTACATTACTATACCACTGTACTACTGCTGCTCTCTTCAGTACTACTACATTACTATACCACTGTACTGCTGCTACTCTCTTCAGTACTACTACATTACTATACCACTGTACTGCTGCTATTCTCTTCAGTACTACTACATTACTATACCACTGTACTACTGCTGCTCTCTTCAGTACTACTACATTACTATACCACTGTACTGCTGCTGCTCTCTTCAGTACTACTACATTACTATACCACTGTACTACTGCTGCTCTCTTCAGTACTACTACATTACTATATCACTGTACTGCTGCTACTCTCTTCAGTACTACTACATTACTATACCACTGTACTGCTGCTGCTCCTTTCAGTACTACTACATTACTATACCACTGTACTGCTGCTACTCTCTTCAGTACTACTACATTACTATACCACTGTACTACTGCTGCTCTCTTCAGTACTACTACATTACTATACCACTGTACTGCTGCTACTCTCTTCAGTACTACTACATTACTATACCACTGTACTACTGCTGCTCTCTTCAGTACTACTACATTACTATACCACTGTACTGCTGCTGCTCCTTTCAGTACTACTACATTACTATACCACTGTACTGCTGCTACTCTCTTCAGTACTACTACATTACTATACCACTGTACTGCTGCTGCTCTCTTCAGTACTACTACATTACTATACCACTGTACTGCTGCTACTCTCTTCAGTACTACAGTACTATACCACTGTACTATTAGTACTACATTACCACTGTACTACTGCTGCTCTCTTCAGTACTACTACATTACTATACCACTGTACTACCTGCTGCTCTCTTCAGTACTACTACATTACTATACCACTGTACTGCTGCTGCTCTCTTCAGTACTACTACATTACTATACCACTGGACTACTGCTGCTCTCTTCAGTACTACTACATTACTATATCACTGTACTAATGCTGCTCTCTTCAGTACTACTGCATTACTATACCACTGTACTGCTGCTGCTCTCTTCAGTACTACTACATTACTATACCACTGTACTACTGCTGCTCTCTTCAGTACTACTACATTACTATACCACTGTACTACTGCTGCTCTCTTCAGTACTACTACATTACTATACCACTGTACTGCTGCTGCTCTCTTCAGTACTACTACATTACTATACCACTGTACTACTGCTGCTCTCTTCAGTACTACTACATTACTATACCACTGTACTACTGCTACTCTCTTCAGTACTACTACATTACTATACCACTGTACTACTGCTGCTCTCTTCAGTACTACTACATTACTATACCACTGTACTGCTGCTACTCTCTTCAGTACTACTACATTACTATACCACTGTACTACTGCTACTCTCTTCAGTACTACTACATTACTATACCACTGTACTACTGCTGCTCTCTTCAGTACTACTACATTACTATACCACTGTACTGCTGCTACTCTCTTCAGTACTACTACATTACTATACCACTGTACTACTGCTGCTCTCTTCAGTACTACTACATTACTATACCACTGTACTGCTGCTACTCTCTTCAGTACTACTACATTACTATACCACTGTACTGCTGCTATTCTCTTCAGTACTACTACATTACTATACCACTGTACTACTGCTGCTCTCTTCAGTACTACTACATTACTATACCACTGTACTACTGCTGCTCTCTTCAGTACTACTACATTACTATACCACTGTACTGCTGCTACTCTCTTCAGTACTACTACATTACTATACCACTGTACTGCTGCTATTCTCTTCAGTACTACTACATTACTATACCACTGTACTACTGCTGCTCTCTTCAGTACTACTACATTACTATACCACTGTACTGCTGCTACTCTCTTCAGTACTACTACATTACTATACCACTGTACTGCTGCTGCTCTCTTCAGTACTACTACATTACTATACCACTGTACTGCTGCTGCTCCTTTCAGTACTACTACATTACTATACCACTGTACTGCTGCTACTCTCTTCAGTACTACTACATTACTATACCACTGTACTGCTGCTACTCTCTTCAGTACTACTACATTACTATACCACTGTACTGCTGCTGCTCTCTTCAGTACTACTACATTACTATACCACTGTACTGCTGCTACTCTCTTCAGTACTACTACATTACTATACCACTGTACTGCTGCTACTCTTCAGTACTACAGTACTATACTACATTCTTCAGTACTACTATTACCACTGTACTGCTGCTGCTCTCTTCAGTACTACTACATTACTATACCACTGTACTACTGCTGCTCTCTTCAGTACTACTACATTACTATACCACTGTACTGCTGCTACTCTCTTCAGTACTACTACATTACTATACCACTGTACTGCTGCTACTCTCTTCAGTACTACTACATTACTATACCACTGTACTGCTGCTCTCTTCAGTACTACTACATTACTATACCACTGTACTGCTGCTGCTCTCTTCAGTACTACTACATTACTATACCACTGTACTGCTGCTACTCTCTTCAGTACTACTACATTACTATACCACTGTACTGCTGCTCTCTTCAGTACTACTACATTACTATACCACTGTACTGCTGCTACTCTCTTCAGTACTACTACATTACTATACCACTGTACAGCTGCTGCTCTCTTCAGTACTACTACATTACTATACCACTGTACTACTGCTGCTCTCTTCAGTACTACTACATTACTATACCACTGTACTGCTGCTACTCTCTTCAGTACTACTACATTACTATACCACTGTACTGCTGCTGCTCTCTTCAGTACTACTACATTACTATACCACTGTACAGCTGCTGCTCTCTTCAGTACTACTACATTACTATACCACTGGACTACTGCTGCTCTCTTCAGTACTACTACATTACTATACCACTGTACTACTGCTGCTCTCTTCAGTACTACTACATTACTATACCACTGTACTGCTGCTACTCTCTTCAGTACTACTACATTACTATACCACTGTACTGCTGCTGCTCTCTTCAGTACTACTACATTACCACTGTACTACTGCTGCTCTCTTCAGTACTACTACATTACCACTGTACTACTGCTGCTCTGTTCATTTACATCTCTATGTTGGTGTCTTGCAGGTACTGGCAGTGTGTTTACTGTCTGAGGGACAGAGGTTGTACCTTCACTGGAGTCACAAGGTATCTCCCATCCTCCATGGAGTACAGCACACAGTCAAATCAAATCACATTTTATTTGTCACATACACATGTTTAGCAGATGTTATTGCGGGTGTAGTGAAATACTTGTGTTTCTAGCTCCAACAGGGCAGTAATATCTAACAATACACACAATCTAAAGTAACGGAATGGAATTAAGAATATATAAATATATGGATGAGCAATGTCAGAGCAGCATAAACTAAGATACAGTAGAATAGAATATAATACAGTATATACTTATGAGATGAGTAATGCATAGACTAAGATACAGTAGAATAGAATATAATACACTATATACTTATGAGATGAGTAATGCATAGACTAAGATACAGTAGAATAGAATATAATACAGTATATACTTATGAGATGAGTAATGCATAGACTAAGATACGGTAGAATAGTATAGATTACACTATATACATATGAGATGAGTAATGCATAGACTCAGATACAGTAGAATATAATACATTATATACTTATGAGATGAGTAATGCAAAATATGTAAACATTATTTAAGTGACTAGTGTTCCAATGACTAAAGTGGCCAGTGATTTCAAGTATATGTATATAGGGCAGCAGCCTCTAATTCACACACACACACATCATCTGTGAAGAAGCACAGACTGATCTGGATGACACATATGTTGATTAGTCCTTTGATATTTTTCTGTGTTAGATGGGGATTGTGGTGACCCTGGCATTCGCTGTCAGTGCCACGGCTGTTCTGTCTGAGGTGTGGAGTAAAGAGTGGAAGACCCTCCTCCTCTCCCTGCAGGTTGGCTAGTCTAGCTGTCACTCACACATACACAGACCAATAAAATCAAGCGACCCAAAGTGACAATGTGAAATGTGTATGTTCAGTTGTCTGCATTGTGATATGAACCTTTCGCTGTCTCCCCTTCTCTATTGCCTAGGTCACAGCCCCCTTTCTTCATGTAGGCGGGGTTTTATTTATGACTCTCCTGTCCTGGCCAATAGCGCTGCACTTTTTTCGCATGAACAAGAGAGGTAAGTGCTCCGATTGGCTGCTGTAAAACAAGTCCAGTTTCTGGTCGTGTTCCCCTGCTCAGTCGTTCCGGACAAATGCCAGATTTTTCAAAGCCTGGATAGGTATTTTACGTATCAGCTAACCACATCTATGTTATAGCAACCTGGTGTCCAACTGCACGGTCAAGGATGTGGCACACAACCATTGGTTGACGCATGCAACATCTGAGCAGAAGAACGCAACCCCTGTTGACTGAGACTTAGAAGAAACTTTTCAGAGTTGTAAACCTGACATAGACACTGCATTGTGTGGATTGTTGTGAATTGTTAAATATTACTGCACTGTTGGAGCTAGAAACACAAGCATTTCACTACACTCGCAATAACATCTGCTAAATGTGTATGTGAAAATGAAATTTGATTTGATGACGCACACTCTGTGCTTCGCTTTCTCTCTCTCTTTTTCCCTCTATCTCTCGCTCTCTCTTGTTTCTCTGTCATCTCCATGGTCACTGTTCTGAGTTGTCGTGTTGACGTGAAGCTGTAGGTGGACTAGCTGACTCATGTCTGGCCTCTCTGTGGAGGATAATGACACACACACACTTAAGCTGTGTCAGGTGTACAGTAGTCTGATTTAAAGGGGCAATCTGCGGTTCACACAATAACAAACGACTCCCGTCACCTATTGTGGTAAACAGCTACGGGATGGGGCTGGAGAAATGTAACCACTCTTACCAGATTCATAGACCAAGTGTTTATACATTCATGAGGCATTCATAAATCATTCAATAAATCAATGGGTAAATAAAAATGGATGTAGCAATCACAGATTGCCCCTTTAAGCTCTGATTTCATCATTAAGACTTGTATAACTAGAATTAGAACACTGGATCTCTGCTAGAGAGCCTGTTCCAGTATGAGGTTGTTGTGAAATATGGTCACGCTCTCTCTCGCTCTCTCGCTCTCTATGGCTCTCTCGCTCTCTATGGCTCTCTCTCACTCTCTCGCTCTCTATGGCTCTCTCGCTCTCTCTTGCTCTCTATGGCTCTCTCGCTCTCTTGCTCTCTATGGCTCTCTCGCCCTCTTGCTCTCTCTCTTTCTCTCTCTCTAGTGCATCAGGTGTGTCTGTTGGGTGTGTACCTGGGTGTATTGTTCAGTCTGTACCTGGTTCCTCTGGCCATGTATTCTCCTGCATCAGAGAAGCTGGAACCCTGGGGCCAAAACCAACACTCCTCGGACACAGAGGAGCTCCCATGGTACATATCTATATATCAATGACATCATTATCAATATTATCACTATCTATATATTACATTATTATCAATAGTATCACTATCTATATATAACAGTATTATCAACATTATCATTATCAATAACTTCATTATCAATATTATCACTATATATATATAACATTATCATCTATCAATAACTTCATTATCAATATTATCACTATCAATACCATCATTATCAATATTATCACTATCAATCAATACAACACACAAGATACAGTATGGCACAGAAACGTTCCCATGGTAAATCCAGTGGCATTACTTTAACACAGAGGCTCTGGCCTGATGTTACTTTAGAGAGTCAGAGAAGAGACTCAGTTCCTGATTAGAATAAAGTCTGGCACTGGAAAATGTACTTTACTTTGATGCCCTTGTATTGGAAATCTCGCGCACCGCTCCAGCGCTCTGCTAAAAACCGCTCCGGCGCTCCATGTCCTTTTCTACCGCTCTGCTAAAAACCGCTCCGGCGCTCCATGTCCTTTTCTACCGCTCTGCTAAAAACCGCTCCGGCGCTCCATGTCCTTTTCTACCGCTCTGCTAAAAACCGCTCCAGCGCTCCATGTCCTTTTCTACCGCTCTGCTAAAAACCGCTCCGGCGCTCCATGTCCTTTTCTACCGCTCTGCTAAAAACCTCTCCGTCCTTTTCTACCGCTCTGCTAAAAACCGCTCCGGCGCTCCATGTCCTTTTCTACCGCTCTGCTAAAAACCGCTCCGGCGCTCCATGTCCTTTTCTACCGCTCTGCTAAAAACCGCTCCGGCGCTCCATGTCCTTTTCTACCCCTCTGCTAAAAACCGCTCCGGCGCTCCATGTCCTTTTCTACCGCTCTGCTAAAAACCGCTCCGGCGCTCCATGTCCTTTTCGTCCTTTTCTACCGCTCTGCTAAAAACCGCTCCGGTGCTCTATGTCCTTTTCTACCGCTCTGCTAAAAACCGCTCCGGCGCTCTATGTCCTTTTCTACCGCTCTGCTAAAAACCGCTCCGGCGCTCCATGTCCTTTTCGTCCTTTTCTACCGCTCTGCTAAAAACCGCTCCGGTGCTCTATGTCCTTTTCTACCGCTCTGCTAAAAACCGCTCCGGCGCTCCATGTCCTTTTCTACCGCTCTGCTAAAAACCGCTCCGGCGCTCCATGTCCTTTTCTACCGCTCTGCTAAAACCGCTCCGGCGCTCCATGTCCTTTTCTACCGCTCTGCTAAAAACCGCTCCGGCGCTCCATGTCCTTTTCTACCGCTCTGCTAAAAACCGCTCCGGCGCTCCATGTCCTTTTCTACCGCTCTGCTAAAAACCGCTCCGGCGCTCCATGTCCTTTTCTACCGCTCTGCTAAAAACCGCTCCGGCGCTCCATGTCCTTTTCTACCGCTCTGCTAAAAACCTCTCCGGCGCTCCATGTCCTTTTCTACCGCTCTGCTAAAAACCGCTCCGGCACTCTATGTCCTTTTCTACCGCTCTGCTAAAAACCGCTCCGGCGCTCCATGTCCTTTTCTACCGCTCTGCTAAAAACCTCTCCGGCGCTCCATGTCCTTTTCTACCGCTCTGCTAAAAACCTCTCCGGCGCTCCATGTCCTTTTCTACCGCTCTGCTAAAAACCGCTCCGGCGCTCCATGTCCTTTTCTACTGCTCTGCTAAAAACCGCTCCGGTGCTCTGTCCTTTTCTACCGCTCTGCTAAAAACCGCTCCGCTCCGGCGCTCCATGTCCTTTTCTACCGCTCTGCTAAAAAAACGCTCCGCACTCACATGAAAAAAAATCTGCCATACCAAATTCGCTCTATTCATTAAAATCACAATTGAATCAACACCCATCTATTTTTATGACTACTTGGACCTAACGATTGTTTTTTACGTGTTGAAACCAAACCACATGGATTTGAATGAAAAGTATTTGAATTAACATGAAAAGGTAAATGAAAGAAGCGAACATCGTTTCAAATTGGCTACATGTCATATTAATTTTAAAGACTTATTCATATTAAAGACTATTCTACAAAGAAATACATTACATCAGCATTTAAACAACATTTTGTTTTATTAAATCATTATAGTCTATAAATTGTGCATATAGGCTGTAACTTAGAACTTAAATGAAAAATGCCTTATTAGGGTCAGTCTACAGTGCCTTTGAATTGATTTTTAGAAACATGAGATTGGCCAGAGTCTGTGTCTTAAGGCTCATGTGACGGTGCCTGGGGAGCCGGTCAGCAGTGGAGAATATCCCCTCCACACTTGCAGAGCCACTGGGGATGTTTAACACCCTTTTGGCTGCTCTTGACAGGCTGGGCAGAGATGCAGAGTTGTTGTTTTTATGTTCCTATAGGTAGGATTTTAGGCAAAATAACCAAATCAGTATGGAAAGCTCCTTGACAGTGGCAATATGCCAGGCCTATAGAGTCTAAATCAATTATGGCCTATAGAGTCTAAATCAATTATGGCCTATAGAGTCAAAATCAATTATGGCCAAAGAGTCAAAATCAATTATGGCCTATAGAGTCAAAATCAATTATGGCCTATAGAGTCAAAATCAATTATGGCCTATAGAGTCAAAATCAATTATGGCCTATAGAGTCAAAATCAATTATGGCCTATAGAGTCAAAATCAATAATGGCCTATTGAGTTAAAATCAATTATGGCCTATTGAGTCAAAATCAATTATGGCCTATTGAGTCAAAATCAATTAAGGCCTATTTAGTCAAAATCAATTATGGCCTATTGAGTCAAAATCAATTATGGCCTATTGAGTTAAAATCAATTATGGCCTATTGAGTCCAAATCAATTATGGCCTATTGAGTCAAAATCAATTATGGCCTATTGAGTCAAAATCAATTATGGCCTATTGTGTAGATAATAAAACGGAAATGAACGCAACATTTAAGAGATCTGATGTTTAGTTCATAAATACTTTGTTACAATGACACACTTAGTTATCTATCCACCTCGTTCTTTTCTTTTAGCATGTGCACGTAGTATGTACACCATCATGCTTCAGGATACCTTTCTTTTCAGATTCCACAATTATTATTTAATTATGGACACTACATCACCTCACTCCCTCTCTTGTTCTTGGTCCTCATCTTTGTCACATTGATTTAGTCACATTGATTTAGCACTTGTGTGTTTTATCAGTTTCTTTATGAAAATATTTAGTGAACTCAATGACAGTAGCTAAAGCAAGGGGATATAGCAGCACACAAGTAGACTACAAATGCATGCTGGGCCGGGAATGCCCTCAGCTGGTGAGGTGAGTGCTACTGGAGACCAAATTGGAGCTGTCGAGAAGGCTGACGCTCCAGCCTTTAGGAATCTCGCACCAGGCTCCAGTCAAATTGGGAACGCTCTGCTCCTCGCTCCGCTCACAGACCTTGGTGTGTTCGTGCTTGTCTGTCCTCTAACAGCTTGCTCCAGAGAACACTCTAATGTCCTTTGAGAGTGCAGTGGAGGCTGGAGTGGACGGGCTGGAGACTGACATCACTATAAGGTACACACCCCTCTCTGTCTTGTTTTGTTTGTCTGTCCCCTTCTGATCCCTGTAATAGCCCCGTGTCCTGGCTAGCTTTGACCCCTGTCCTAACTTGTCCTGTCCTGGCAGCCTTGTACTAATCCTAGAGATCAGACATTAGCGTTAGCGTCCCTCCACTCCTCACAGTTAATGGGATTACAGCCTAACTAATCCAGTTAGAGGTTAGTACTCCTGTCCAGGCCTGCTAGCCTGGCGCTGGCTGTGTTCTCTATGTGGCCTTTAGCATTAGCATGTAGGACGCAGACCTGGACTCAAATACTATTTCAAATCATTTCAGGTACTTTAGCTGGGTTTGAGAAGCTGGGAGGGTGTAATGGAGTTAGCCTGGTGTAATGGAACCGCCCATCAGGCACTCCAGGAAGGCTAAAGCAAACGCTCAAAGTATTTGAAAGATTTAAAATAGTACATGCATTTGAAACGGGCCTGTTAGCAGGACCTTAGCTAGCAGACCTAGTGAATCTTCACCTGAGACCTGCCACACATGTCTGTCTTGACTATGTGAACGGCAGCACCAAATCTCTCCCCTCCCCCTTCTCTCTCTCCTAGTGCTGATGGCGTTCCGTTTGTGATGCATGACCTCACCCTGCAGAGGACCACTAACGTAGAGGAGGTGTTTCCTAACAGAACACACACACCTGCTGCCCTGTTCACCTGGTCTGATGTACAGCTGCTCAACGCTGGGGCCTGGTTCCTCTCTGTAAGGACACTCACACTTTTGAATGGAGACACAAACACACACACACACAGTAGCTGACTTCAGCGCCATGGGTTAGTTAGTAGCTGTATTACAGACCGCTTTATACATCTCTCTCTCTCCGCCCCCCCCTCTCCCTCCCAGTGGGATCCTTTTGGCACGGTGTCCTCTCTGTCTCCAGAGCAGCGAGCGCTAGCTGCCAACCAGACTGTTCCCTCCCTGGCTGAAGTTCTGGACGTAGCGAATCGGACGGGCAGGACAGTGTTGTTTGACCTGAGACGGCCTCCTCCTGGACACCCTTATAGAGACAACTACCTCAACATCACCCTCGACCTCATACACACACACATCAACTCCAGCCAAGTATGTGTGTGGCTGGGGGGTGATGGGGGGGGACCATGTTACAGGACCATGTTAGAAAGGCCTGCCGCCATGCTCTTATAAGGGACAGACTTTTTAAAGAGTGTGTGTGTGTGTGTGTGTGTGTAGGTGCTGTGGCTGCCATCAGATCAGAGAGGGGAGATACAGCAGGTGGATCCAGAGCTGCAACAGACAGCCGGACAGACTGCCTCTATTCAGGAACTACAGGACAACCACATCACTTCCCTCAACCTGCATTACAGCACCATGTCTCTACAACACATCAGGTACACACCCACACACACATGATGTACTAGAAAACGTCTCACTCCTCACCCACCATGAATGTGTGTGTTTCAGTAAGTACAGGTCGGTGAACATCAGTGTGAACCTGTATGTAGTGAACCAGCCGTGGCTCTACTCTCTGGCCTGGTGCAGTGGAGCATCCTCTGTTACCACCAACAACATGCTGCTGAGAGATATACACACACCTCTGCTCCTTGTGGTGAGACACACACACCTCTGCTCCTTGTGGTGAGACACACACACACCTCTGCTCCTTGTGGTGAGACACACACACACACCTTTGCTCCTTGTGGTGAGACACACACACACACCGCTGCTCCTTGTGGTGAGACACACACACACACCTCTGCTCCTTGTGGTGAGACACACACACCTCTGCTCCTTGTGGTGAGACACACACACACCTCTGCTCCTTGTGGTGAGACACACACACACACACCTTTGCTCCTTGTGGTGAGACACACACACACACCGCTGCTCCTTGTGGTGAGACACACACACACACCGCTGCTCCTTGTGGTGAGAGACACACACACCTCTGCTCCTTGTGGTGAGACACACACACACACCTCTGCTCCTTGTGGTGAGAGACACACACACCTCTGATCCTTGTGGTGAGACACACACACACACCTCTGCTCCTTGTGGTGAGACACACACACACACCTCTGCTCCTTGTGGTGAGACACACACACACACCTCTGCTCCTTGTGGTGAGACACACACAGACACACACACACACCTCTGCTCCTTGTGGTGAGACACACACACACACCTCTGCTCCTTGTGGTGAGACACACACACACACACACACCTCTGCTCCTTGTGGTGAGACACACACACACACCTCTGCTCCTTGTGGTGAGACACACACACACACACATCTCTGCTCCTTGTGGTGAGACACACACACACACACACCGCTGCTCCTTGTGGTTAGACACACACACACACACACCATTTTCTTCGTTCCAGCCATTATTATGAGCCGTCCTCCCCTCAGCAGCCTCCTGTGACACACACACACACTGCTAATCAACATGGGAGGCACACACACACACACGTTCTCGTTATGGTGAGACGCACGCACAAACACACACTAATGTCTTCACATGTGTTTCCCAACCCTTACAGACTCCAGAGCAGTACAGTGTGATGTGGGTTCTGACTGACCTGGTCTCTGCTGCTCTTATCGTCTGCATCTTCATATTCCACTGGTGAGTTCACACGTTTCTACATACATGTCAAAGGTGTGTGAGTGAGATGATTTCAGTGGAAAATATAATGGGTTAGTTAGGTATAGGTGTGTCTGTAAGGTGTGTCTGTATGTGTGTGTGTGTGAAGTGTGCTATTTCTCCCTGTCCTACAGGTGGCGTGAGCGAGGCTTACACTTCTGGTCAGGCAGTCGGCAGACACACAAGACAGGGCCTTATAGCAAGTTCCGGACCGGTAAGGACAACAACAATATCATAGTAAATACTGTACATCACTGTAGCCCTCTCCCATTGGACTAGTCTCCTACTTGTGGAAACACAGGGGCATATACTAAAAAGCACACCGACATTTTAATCTCTTGCATATCTGTACAGTTTATGAGCTGGATTAGCTGTTTGTTTCTGACATTCAATTCTAAAATAATCTCTGCTCAATGCCCGTGGTGTTCTAACCCTCTAGTTTGTTGGACACATAACATGAAAAAGCCTGTTTCATCAGAGGCAGTATGTTGGTGCATTTTTAAGGCAGTGTACAGCCGTGCACCTCCAGGATGATTTGATATTTGACTTGGAATGCCGGAGTAAATGATTCTGTGTTCTGTCTGTGCCTTAGATCCAGTGGAGTCAGGGAGGGGTCGATGGAATCCCTTCCACTCAGAGTCTCCCACTAGAACCCTCATCTCCCTCCCTCTGGACCTTAACCCATGAACCACTCAACTCGCGAACCCTGCATGAACCAATGAACCTCCCATGAACCCTCTGGTTCTCAACCCTTGAAACCTGCATGAACCACTGAACCTCCCATGAACCATTCCCAAACCATTGGACCTCAACCCACACATGACCCCTGCACCAACCGCTGACCTGAACCTCAACTACCCCACCCCTGACCTCTAACCCCTATCCTTTGCCCGGCAGAGCTCAGCGACGTCTGGTCCATCTCCAGTGGGAATGTCCGAACGGAACTACGGACCCCCAGTACCCTCCACACCATCACAGAGGAGTAACACACAGACACTCACACAGAGGCATATAAGTACACACACACACACACTCACCCAGTCACACACACACAAAGTGTGAACGCACAAGGAAAACGGGGAGGAAAACAAGAGGAGGAACTGAATGTGTAAAAAGAGGAAGAGGGTGATGTAATGTGAAAGATGAGTCAGTATTTTGATCATCCTGACTAAGACTGTTGTTCCTGTTTCCTCACCTGACCAGCTCATTCACACTCATTCTGGTGACCACTGGAACTACACAACTGAACTGCTCAAGTATGAAGTATACACTGAACAAAAATATAAATGCAACATGTAAAGTGTTGGTCCCATGTTTCATGAGCTGAAATAAGAAATCCCAGACATTTTCCATACGCACAAAAAGCTTATTTCTCTCAAATTTTGTGCACAAATTTGTTTACATCCCTGTTAGTGAGCATTTCTCCTTTGCCAAAATAATCCATCCACCTGACAGGTGTGACATGTCAAGAAGCTGATTAAACAGCATGATCATTACACAGGTGCACCTTGTCCTGGGGACAATAAATGCCCACTTCAAAATGTGCACTTTTGTCACACAACACAATGTCACAGATGACTCAAGTTTTGAGGGAGCGTGTAATTGGCATGCTGACTGCAGGAATGTCCACCAGAGAATTGAATGTTAATTTCTCTACCATAAGCTGCATGGTAGAGAATTTGGCAGTATGTCCAACCAGCCTCAGAACCACAGACCACGTGTAACCACTCCATCCCAGGACCTCCACATCCAGCTTCTTCACCTGAAGGATCGTCTGGGGGGGGGGGCACGGCTCCCCAGTGGGTGGGCCTATGCCCTCCATGGCTGCACCCCTACCCAGTCATGTGAAATACATAGATTAGTGCCTAATGACTTCATTTCAATTGACTGATTTCTTTCTATGAACTGTAACTCAGTAAAATCTTTGAAATGGTTGCATGTTGTGTTTACATTTTTGTTCAGTATATATTTGTTGTTCTCATAACTGCACAGACATCAGCTGCATTAGAGGAATTGATGAATAGTGTCTTGTATTTTGTGTGTGAGTGAGTGGATGCAGGTGAACACTGACTGTACTGTGGTTTTAATGATCATCAGTTGATATACAGCGTCTGCTTCTGCAAACATACATCTATCTATCATGAGATCTACTTTATTTTGAGGTTGTAGAAGCTATGTGAGTATGACTTTCAGGTGTTGTGTGGAAAGTTGCTGGTTTCAGGTGTCTGAGGGTTGGTTGGTTGGTAATGGCTCTGTGGACAGTGTTGAGCGGGAGACAGTAGATCTAAGTGCCATAGGAGACACACTGTCCACAAGCCACTGGCCAGCCATACAGAGGATAGAAGAGAGGTTTTAGGGGGCTTCTACAGAACTTTTGTAATTATCTGAAGCCTTCTAGAACTCTCACAATACATTCTAGAACACTCCAAGACAAAACAAATACATGTTGACAATCTGTATGTTCACAGTAAACCAACTAACAACAGAGCAGTTGATATTCTGATGACCAGAGGGTAAAATAATGATGTTCTGCCATTGGTGGAATTGCACTCCGCCTTGCTTGCATTAGAGACCGCTAGGCTATACAAATACCATGCTATCAGGAATCGAAACCTATATTTGGTCCCAACAATGATTCAAAGGTATCAAACACTCTGAATGTAATTGTTGTTAAATAGCAAAAGGCTACATAGTATTTCTGGTCGTTTTCTGTTTAACAGGATGACCATTTTGTTTGAATGTATGAGCCTTCTCAATGTTTACTCTACCTATTTTCTGACTGTAAATGGTAATACCTGATATTAAACATCTTTAAAGGGTTGAGTTGGTTGTTTATTCATTGATTAACCCATTTGATTCCATGTCCACAGTATAACGCTACTTCTGTTACTCCACTTGAAAAAAATACATCGACCCACTGTCCTCGTCCAATCATCTTTATTGTTTTTACAAAAACAGACACCTCGGCTGGGATTCAATCTGAGTGCTCTAATCAACATTGCGGTTTTTAAAGGCAATGCTACCTCATTTACAGAGATCGTATTTTAAGGTAACTACTGCAGATGTCTGCTCAATTGGAAATTCCCTTTAAATGTCAAGCACGGTTTCTGATTTGATCCTGGCCCTCGTTGGGGGGTGCAGAGGAGAGGCGGGGCAAGGAAAACTATACTAACGCCATCTCTGTCGGTAGCTCCACCGTCATCATGTCTTCTGTCCAAACAGTAGAGCAACACAGCTGCTGTAGTAATGCTGTAGTAATATTACCCAGACAGACCGGGGACACTTTGCATCCTAAATGGCACCCTATTCCCTAAATAGTACATTTATTTTGCCCAGAGCCTTATTTTTTTTTACCAGGGACCATAGGGCTCTAGTTAAAAGTAGTGCACTATATAGGGAATAGGGTGCCATTTGTTGTAAAAACACGTAGAGCTTTATAGTGGAAATTCACCCAGAACTCTGTGTTGCAAGTGTAAACTGTATCCCCTCAGGACTATAGATTCACTCCTCATACAAACCATAGTTTCACTAAATGGACAGATACTTTACACAATGTAAATATAAAATAAGTACCAAAAATCTTAAACAAAAACCAACAAATTCAACAGCAGACAGACAGGTTAGTTAGGGCTGGAGGGAAGTTCTGCTCCTCTGTGCAGAACAGGAGAAACAGACAGTAACATCAGCATCCTGCCTGAACACACACAACTAACACATACAGTGCTTTGCAAAAGTATTCACCCCCTTGGTGTTTTTCCTATTTTGTTGCATTACAACCTGTAATTTAAGTTGATTTTTATTTGGATTTCATGTAATAGACAAACACAAAATAGTCCAAATTGGTGAAGTGAAATAAAAAAAGAACTTCAAAAATGTATTTTTTTTTAAACGGAAAAGTGGTATGTGCATATGTATTCACCCCCTTTGCTATGAAGCCCCTAAATAAGATCTGGTGCAACCAATTACCTTCAGAAGTCACGTAATTAGTTAGATAAAGTTCACCTGTGTACAATATAAGTTTAACATGATCTCCGTATATATACACCTGTTCTGAAAGGCCCCAGAGTCTGCAACACCACTAAGCAAGGGGCACCACCAAGCAAGCGGCACTATGAAGAGCAAGGAGCTCTCCAAACAGGTCAGGGACCAAGTTGTGGAGAAGTACAGATCAGGGTTGGGTTATAAAAAAATATCAGAAACTTTGAACATCCCATGGAGCACCATTAAATCCATTATTAAAAAATTGAAAGAATATGACACCACAACAAACCTGCCAAGAGAGGGCCACCCACCGAAACGCACAGAGCAGTCAAGGCTGGCATTAATCTGAGAGGCAACAAAGAGACCAAAGATAACCCTGAAGGAGCTGCAAAGTTCCACAGCGGAGATTGGAGTATCTGTCCATAGGACCACTTTAAGCCGTACACTCCACAAAGCTGGCCTTTATTATGGAAGAGTGGCCCGAAAAAAATAAGCAAACGTGGGAGACTCCCTAAATATATGGAAGAAGGTCAGATGGTCAGATGAGACAAAAATGTAGCTTTTTGACCATCAAGGAAAATGCTATGTCAGGTGCAAACCCAACACCTCTCATCATCCCAAGAACACCATCCCCTTTTTCATCAGCAGGGACTGGAAAACTGGTCAGAATTGAAGGAATGATGGATGGTGCTAAATACAGGGAAATTCTTGAAGGAAACCTGTTTCAGTCTTCCAGAGATTTGAGACTGGGATGGAGGTTCACCGTCCAGCAGGACAATGACCCTAACCATTCTGCTAAAGCAACACTTGAGTGGTTTAAGGGGAAACATTTAAATGTCTTAGAATGGCCTAGTCAAGCCCAGACCTCAATCCAATTGAGTATCTGTGGTATGACTTTAAGATTGCTGTACACCAGCGGAACCCATCCAACTGCTGAAGCAGTTTTGCCTTGAAGAATGGGCAAAACTCCCAGTGGCTAGATGTGTAAAGCTTATAGAGACATACCCCAAGAGACTTGCAGTTGTAATTGCTGCAAAAGGTGACTCTACAAAGTATTGAATATGGGGGAGGTGAATAGTTATGCACGCTCAAGTTTTGTTTTTTTGTCTTGTTTCTTGGCTGTTTCACCAAAAACTATTTTGCATCTTCAAAGTGGTAGGCATGTTGTATAAATCAAATGATGCAAACCCCCCCAAAAAAATATTTTAATTCCAGGTTGTAAGGCAACAAAATATGAAAAATACCAAGGGGGTGAATACTTTCGCAAGCCACTGTAGTTTGCGTCCCAAATGACTCCCTATATAGTGCGCTACTTTTGACCTGGGCACTATAAAGGGTATCATTTTGACGTAGGGTATAGAACTCTTCATACAGAACTCAGAATCATCCATGGATCAGGTGTTTTCCAGCTGAGTCAGGTCTAGACCTGGTTCAACTAAGGATTGTAGGGAACTTTGCAACCCTAGTTCTAGTGAGTATGACAAAGGCCATTGTTGAGTTAAACACGTCTCATAGAGCTACAGCACATAGATCTGCAAAAAAACTACAGATAATGATCCTTTCTGGTCAAACACTAATGCTCTATGTTAAAACTCCAGGGCAGCCAGTCCACCCGAGGCTTACAGCAGACAGACAGACCTCTGAACTAAAGCCTTATTATACCATACGCAAGTAGGCAACACAATAACATCTTGCATTGTGTTGAGTCACCACTCCCGAGGCTGCCCTTTTGCATATTTCTGCTACTCAAGTACGCAGAACTGCCACTTTGCAAAGCTTGAGTTGCATACTTGCGTAGGCTCTGTATAAATTAGCTTTACTCTGATGATAAGAGACACAAAACAAACACAAGAATAATATAAAAAACCACAGACTGCCCAGAACTGCAGCGGTCTGTCACATAGACTACCATGCTGCTTCTGAAACAGAGGCAACTGGCTTAAAAGACACATTAAATAAAAAAACAACAACAGTTAAGGCTTAAAAAAAACTAAAAATATACCTACAGTGCCTTGCGAAAGTATTCGGCCCCCGGCCCCCTTGAACCCCTTTTGCCACATTTCAGGCTTCAAACATAAAGATATAAAACTGTATTTTTTTGTGAAGAATCAACAACAAGTGGGACACAATCATGAAGTGGAACGACATTTATTGGATATTTCAAACTTTTTTAACAAATCAAAAACTGAAAAATTGGGCGTGCAAAATTATTCAGCCCCTTTACTTTCAGTGCAGCAAACTCTCTCCAGAAGTTCAGTGAGGATCTCTGAATGATCCAATGTTGACCTAAATGACTAATGATGATAAATACAATCCACCTGTGTGTAATCAAGTCTCCGTATAAATGCACCTGCACTGTGATAGTCTCAGAGGTCCGTTAAAAGCGCAGAGAGCATCATGAAGAACAAGGAACACACCAGGCAGGTCCGAGATACTGTTGTGAAGAAGTTTAAAGCCAGATTTGGATACAAAAAGATTTCCCAAGCTTTAAACATCCCAAGGAGCACTGTGCAAGCGATAATATTGAAATGGAAGGAGTATCAGACCACTGCAAATCTACCAAGACCTGGCCGTCCCTCTAAATTTTCAGCTCATACAAGGAGAAGACTGATCAGAGATGCAGCCAAGAGGCCCATGATCACTCTGGATGAACTGCAGAGATCTACAGCTGAGGTGGGAGACTCTGTCCATAGGACAACAATCAGTCGTATATTACACAAATCTGGCCTTAATGGAAGAGTGGCAAGAAGAAAGCCATTTCTTAAAGATATCCATAAAAAGTGTCGTTTAAAGTTTGCCACAAGCCACCTGGGAGACACACCAAACATGTGGAAGAAGGTGCTCTGGTCAGATGAAACCAAAATTGAACTTTTTGGCAACAATGCAAAACGTTATGTTTGGCGTAAAAGCAACACAGCTCATCACCCTGAACACACTATCCCCACTGTCAAACATGGTGGTGGCAGCATCATGGTTTGGGCCTGCTTTTCTTCAGCAGGGACAGGGAAGATGGTTAAAATTGATGGGAAGATGGATGGAGCCAAATACAGGACTATTCTGGAAGAAAACCTGATGGAGTCTGCAAAAGACCTGAGACTGGGACGGAGATTTGTCTTCCAACAAGACAATGATCCAAAACATAAAGCAAAATCTACAATGGAATGGTTCAAAAATAAACATATCCAGGTGTTAGAATGGCCAAGTCAAAGTCCAGACCTGAATCCAATCGAGAATCTGTGGAAAGAACTGAAAACTGCTGTTCACAAATGCTCTCCATCCAACCTCACTGAGCTCGAGCTGTTTTGCAAGGAGGAATGGGAAAAAAATTCAGTCTCTCGATGTGCAAAACTGATAGAGACATACCCCAAGCGACTTACAGCTGTAATCACAGCAAAAGGTGGCGCTACAAAGTATTAACTTAAGGGGGCTGAATAATTTTGCACGCCCAATTTTTCAGTTTTTGATTTGTTAAAAAAGTTTGAAATATCCAATAAATGTCGTTCCACTTCATGATTGTGTCCCACTTGCTGTTGATTCTTCACAAAAAAATACAGTTTTGTATCTTTATGTTTGAAGCCTGAAATGTGGCAAAAGGTCGCAAAGTTCAAGGGGGCCGAATACTTTCGCAAGGCACTGTATGTATTGACAGTTCAGTGAAAATCATCTATTCAGCTACAATAAGAGCATGCAAACCTCTTTTCTTCCAGGTCTGTGTATTAAAGCTTTTTATGGTTATTTTACTCAGTAAGTTAACTTAATTCTTCTTTTCAGTAACTACTTAATTGTCTAGCTAAAGTACCCAATCACATGGCTCTCCATTCAGTCTGTCCATCCAATGATTGGTTGTTAACAAGCGTCTCCTTGTTAACAGACTGCCAACTCTTCAGTTTGAACGAAATGTGTGTGTGTGTCTCTGGGAAGATAAAGGGGCGGGGCTTAGAGGTAGTCATCCTCACTGGAAGGCTCGTCGTCAGGATCGTTGCTAGGGTTGTTGCTAGAGACGTTGCTAAGGTCGTTGCTATGGGCATAGCTGGAGGCAGTGCTAGAGGATGGGCTGCGGCTCATTCTCCACACCTGGTTAGAGAAGCTCCGCCCCCAGCTGCAGGGCTGGCCAACAGGTCGCAGTATTCTAATAAGCTCTGCAGCTTCCTGCCAATAGGAAGTTCACTTGCTGTGTCCCCGCCCAGTTCTCTGTTTGCTCATGGTGGTCAACATCTGACTGATGTAGGAAGTGAGGAGGTCATCCATCTTATAGCCCTGAAAACACACACACACACACACACACACACACACACACACACACACACACACACACACACACACACACACACACACACACACACACACACACACACACACACACACACACATCTGAGTGTTTTCATCAAGTGCGTGTGTGAGTGCGTATGTGTATGTGTACATGTGCGTACGTGAGGGCATGTGTGTTTTTTACGTGTGTGTGTGTGTGTGTGTGTGTGTGTGTGTGTGTGTGTGTGTGTGTGTGTGTGTGTGTGTGTGTGTGTGTGTGTGTGTGTGTGTGTGTGTGTGTGTGTGTGTGTGTGTGTGTGTCTCACCAGTGAGGTCTCACACAGCAGCTTGCTACCCCTGACCAGGTTGCCGATGGTGATGTGGAAGTAGGTGTTACCGCTGCTCCAGTTGGAGATCTTAGTGAATGGGTGGGTGGTCAGGATGTCCTGTTGTAGACATACACACACGCATCAGTGAAATACCAGGTAACACATGTTCACACACAAACACCTAGAGAAAGAGATGAGAGGTCATGTAACGCACACACATGACATTTCCCCTTGGGAATTAACAAAGGACCTAACTACACACACATACATACCTTGGTCTTTGGGTCTATAAGGCTGACTCCATGCTTGTTGATAGCAATCAGGAGGATCTCTGGGAAGTTGGGCTCTGTGGTTTGCTGAACAGAGAGAATATCACACTGACTGAGAGGAGGTACACAATATTGGATAGACCAACAGACAGACAGACAGACCGACCGACCGACAGTCAGACAGACAGACAGACAGACAGACAGACCAGGCAGACAGACAGTATCGTTACCCCAAGGTAAGATTGAGAATGACATCACTGAGCGGCATGGTTACCTTGACCTCGAAGAAGGCGGATCCGAACGTGGCCCATTTGAAGATGATCTTCAGGAAGTGGAGTTTGGCCTCTTCCCTGGACTTACCAGCCTGCTTATTGAAATAAGCTACTACAGACTACAAACAGATATGGACGCATGTATGCAAAGTCACAAACACACACACAGCCACACACCAAAAAACAGAGACAAAAAAACAATAAAACAGCTGATTAGGTCACAGATAAAGATACTCTGAACGCAGTAGTCAGTCATGAGGAAGACTGCCATTAAGAATAGAGCCAGGGCAGCCAATTAGAGCCCAGGAGCGTTGGGAGAAGTCTCGTCTCACCCGTTTCCAGTCATCTGGGGAGAGCTGGCGAATCAGGTCCTGCGGCACCAGCTCCCGGAGGATCTTGGGTATTGAGGGGAAGTGTGACTTGTCGTCTTCGTACTTCACCCTGTAGATCAACGCTCCCAGCTGGAACACCTCGTCACGGCTACACTTATGGTAACCACGGAGATACTTAGGCAGTTCCTAGTAACCAAAGGGCAAAAATGACCAGTTACAATCTCACTCCTACTTACTTTTAGCGGTTCCTTAAATCAGAACAGATCATGTCAAAAAGTGTTTAAGCTAAACAGCTCCGTGGTCTTGGAATTCTCTCCAGGCCAGCTTAAAACCCCAGAATCTTGTTTCCTTGGAGTTTAAAACGTTTGTTGACTCACATGTTACTGAGGAATGTGATTGTCATTAGGACTTGATGCGGTGGTACATATAATATATATATTTTTTTATCTATGACCCCCCCCACCCCTCCTACCTGGTAGTAGTGGAAGATGGAGTCAGCGAAGGAGTCTTTACCAGGAACAGTGTTGGTCCACAGCTTCTTCATGAAGAACACCTGGTAGGTCAGAGACGGTACGATACCTACACACACACACACGTTAAAGTCATTAAAGGGATAGTTCACGTTAAAGGGATAGTTCATGTTAAACAGATAGTACATATTAAAGGGATAGTTCATGTTAAACAGATGGTACATATTAAAGGGATAGTTCATGTTAAACAGATGGTACATATTAAAGGGATAGTTCATATTAAACAGATGGTACATATTAAAGGGATAGTTCATGTTAAACAGATGGTACATATTAAAGGGATAGTTCATGTTAAACAGATGGTACATATTAAAGGGATAGTTCATATTAAACAGATAGTACATATTAAAGGGATAGTTCATGTTAAACAGATGGTACATATTAAAGGGATAGTTCATGTTAAACAGATAGTACATATTAAAGGGATAGTTCATGTTAAACAGATGGTACATATTAAAGGGATAGTTCATGTTAAACAGATGGTACATATTAAAGGGATAGTTCATATTAAACAGATAGTACATATTAAACGGATAGTTCACGTTAAAGGGATAGTTTGTATTAAAGGGATAGTTCATATTAAACAGAAGGTACATATTAAAGGGATAGTTCGCTCTAGATCATAGTTTTTATGACATACCATCTTTAGAGGGCCGGGCCTTCTTGATCCAGTCTGTGAGGTGTCTGACAAAGTCAAAGAAGAAATCTCCCTCTGGTACACTTATCACCTACAACACACACACACACACACATACACACACCTCACACACACCACACACACATACCACACACACCACACACACAAAGAGGAGTTGGGGCATGTTGGAGAGCATCAACTCTGTGATATATTGTGGGTCAATTGTGAATGACTGATTGATCTACAAATAATAATGAGTAGTTATTTATGATCATCCAGGTGATTTGTAGATCAGACAGTCAGCTGCTGCCTGCTAAATCTGCTGCATCGACGAACAAGGCATTAGTGTGCATGTGTGTGTGTGTGTGTGTGTGTGTGTCTATCACCTTGTCGGAGATCTTTACGAACAAGCTGAATCCTTCGGGTGATTTGAGCAGCAGGCGAGCAGAGATCGCCAAACAGAAGTCTTTAGCCTTGGTGCTGGACTCCACCTCAAATGCCTGTCAATTACACACACCAGCCAATCACAGCACAGTAAACACCTGTCAATCACATACACCAGCCAATGACAGCACAGTAAACACCTGTAAATCACAAACAGGAATAAAGCCAGAAAGATAGTCTGTGAGTGTGTGTGAGTGCGTGTGAGTGTGTCAGTGTGTGCGTGAGTGTACCTCATCAGTATCGTCAGGGAAATAGACTTTGTGGAAGATCTGGGTGGTCTTATGTTGGATTGCCTCTACCTCCACTAGGTGGGGAGGGTACTTCCTCGAGCCATTCCTGTTGCCACAACAACACCAATAATAATAACAACAGCAACAACAATAATAATCACAACACCAACAATAATAATAACAACAACAGCAACAATAATAACAACAACATTAAGAAATTAACAAGCAGAAGAGGATTGTATCATTAACAGAGTGTATCTGTTGATGTGCGAGACAGGTGAGTGTGTGTGAATGTGTGTGTGTGTGTGTGCGTGTATGTGCGCGCGTGTTTGTGCCCACGTATGTGTTACCGTAGGGCCTTCTGTAGTCGTGTCATACAGTCCTGAGCCAGAGGGTGGTGTTTCCTGGACTGAAGGAAACGCTGGACATGAGGCAGCAGCATGTTGCTAGGAGGGAGCAGCCCTGTACACAGCCACAGCAACTCCCAGCCCTTCTCCTCACTGTACCTACACACACACACAGTTACGACACAATGTAACAGAGGTATCTGAGAGAAGTTTAGGATGTGTGTGTGTGTGTGTGTGTGTGTGTGTGTGTGTGTGTGTGTGTGTGTGTGTGTGTGTGTGTGTGTTCTTACTTGACGTGGTTGTCTGTGAGTTGTTTGAGGATCTGACAGAAAATCTCATCTTTTAGAGGTTCAGCCTTCAGAGCTCCTTCAAAGATCTGGTCCGTCAGCTCGTTAACCGAACGTGTCCGCTTAGACGGGTAGTCCCCCATATACTTCATCATAGGTGGCATAGTCAAGGAGTTTACATATTACACAAACGACACAGGTGGGATCTGAACCCCCGTCTCCTGGGAAACCAACGTTTTAACCATTAGGCCAGAAGGAAATTCCATATCTGGCCGAGGAGGATTTTAAGTTGCAGGCAGGTTTACCTCATCACAAGATCATGAATCTGAAACAAACACAAGCAGAAGCACACGCACACTACAGACAATTTGTGTTAGCCAGTAAAGGATATCTATGAAGACCATACAGGCGTCCTGTGACAGGTCTTCGTGGCTGAGGACCTTCTTCAGTAGGGGCTGTTTGATAGGCTCTCTGGTGCAGCTCCACATTGAGGCCTTCCCTCTGTTCTTAGTGATCATCACCCTGCTCAGAGTGTGTTTGGGAGGAGGTCTGGAGAGAGAGGGAGAGAGAGAAGGGGGAGGAGAAAGAAGGGGGAGAGGTGTAGTGACAGGTATTGATTAGGTAACATTTTCTTTAGACAAAAAACCCACACGGTTACAAATACTGCAACTTGTATTGTGTGTGTTTGTGTGTTTGTGTGTATGTGTGTGTGTGTGCCTGCATGCATGCGTATGAACGTGTGTCTGTGTGTGTCTACCTGAAGTGGTCATAGCTGAACTCTTCCAGTGTGTAAGGTTTAACCCTCTCCTCTCCAGTCTCCGGCAAAACCAGCTGAGATGAACGCACTGTCTCCTGTCTCTGGTCTGGTGTCATGGTAATCAATGCCTAGGGAGAGAGAGAGAGAGAGAGAGAGAGAGAGAGAGAGAGAGAGAGAGAGAGAAAGAGAGAGAGAGGGGGGGCGATTAAGAATCACGCAGATAGAGCCATTACAGTGTAGGCTGTGTGTGTGTGTGTGTGTGTGTGTGTGTGTGTGTGTGTGTGTGTGTGTGTGTGTGTGTGTGTGTGTGTGTGTGTGTGTGTGTGTGTGTGTGTGTGTGTGTGTGTGTGTGTGTGTGTGTGTGTGTCTCACCACTACGTCAGCCTGAGGTCTGGTAACAGTGGGCAGGACGTAGACGGCATCAGCAGGGAAATCTCCTTTTTGATTGGTCCGTTCATTGACCCCATGGGCCCAGCCTGAGGTCATGACCTGCTGACCTGTCTCTTGGTCCAATAGAATCAGGTCTCCCTTTTGGAACGACAGGAACGTAGACTCCTCCCCACCTAGAGGGGACAAGGTACAGTTTGTGTGGATGTGTGTGGGGGTGTGTGTGTGTGTGTGTGTGTGTGTGTTTGTGTGTGTGTGTACTCTACTCACCAGAGTTGGTGTTGTCCTGCAGAGCCACCACATACTTGGACCGGTTCCTCAGGCCCTCTAGGAACGTTACCACAAGGTCTCTGATGTCCTCAGAGTTGGTCGACGTGAACGTAAACTCATCGCCCTTTATGGTCGCCAACGTAAAGCTCTGCCCCTGCAGTTTACCACCTCTATCAACACACAGAAGAAGCCAACATGCTCAAAGAATTGCTCATATGCACGGAGCTAGCTAGCAGTCTCAGAAGAAGCCAACATGCTCAAAGAATTGCTCATATGCACGGAGCTAGCTAGCAGTCTCAGAAGAAGGGAGAGAAAGAAAGGAATACAGTCGCTTGCCATTTATTCCCTAACAGGTCAGCTAAATGTAGGAGGTTGAGGTGTCCACCAACAAAACAGCAACACAGGGTGGCTAGCCTAAGTAAGGAGGGTGGCTATCTAATTATACAAATGAAATGTATTAATATTAATGGTTACTGGCTACATAGTAAGCTTCTTGAAATTAGGAGTTTAGGAGAAAAGAGGATAGAAGAAAATAAAAAGAAACAGAGTAATTGATATGTTTATGGTCGAGAGGGCAACAGTGTTAGGATGGACTCCAAATCACCTGCTGCTGGAGACTGCAGTGATCTCTGGGAAAGAGAGTTCTAGCAGCACCTGCTCCTGTTCGTCCACAAAGTACACCCCTGTCCAGTTCACCGCCACAATGACATCATTCTTAGGCAGACTTGGACCTGTATGGTGGAGTGAGGGGCGGGATCAGAGTATGGACCCGTGACTAGGGCTGTGTCCCGATTCTCTGTCCTCCTACCAAAGTGCACACTTTCAAACTCCCTGTCATGGACTTAGTGGTGGAAACTCCCTACAGCGAACAAGTACACCAATCCAATGCTTGTAAATCCATGACGGGTAGGGTGCATGCACACTTTGGAAGGAGTGAGGAAATTAGGACTAAGTCTACATCACATGTATACCTACAGTAGTTTCCAGGAACAACCTCCGCAAGAGATATGATGAGGTTCAGCACCAAACAGACTGACTGACAGGTACTAAGTCTATGTTATCGTTACAGCAGGTGTTATACCTACAGTATGTTTATGTTACAGCAGGAACAACCTCCGCAAGAGATATGATGAGGTTCAGCACCAAACAGACTGACTGACAGGTATTAATGAAGGTAGTTGGTACAGCAGGTATGTTACAGCAGGTACGTTACAGCAGGTACGTTACAGCAGGTATGTTACAGCAGGTACGTTACAGCAGGTACGTACTTTACAGCAGGTACGTTACAGCAGGTACGTTACAGCAGGTATGTTACAGCAGGTATGCAGGTACTTTACAGCAGGTACGTTACAGCAGGTATGTTACAGCAGGTACGTTACAGCAGGTACGTTACAGTTACAGCTGGTATGTTGCAGGTAGAGGTGCAAGTGCGGTTACAGCAGGTACAGCAGGTACGTTACAGCAGGTGCAGCAGGTTTACAGCAGGTAGGGTACACAGCAGGTAGTTACAGGGTATAGCAGGTACGTTACAGCAGGTTTACAGCAGGTACAGCAGGTACGTTACAGCAGGTACGTTACAGCAGGTACGTTACAGCAGGTATGTTACAGCAGGTATGTTACAGCAGGTACGTTACAGCAGGTATGTTACAGCAGGTACGTTACAGCAGGTACGTTACAGCAGGTACGTTACAGCAGGTACGTTACAGCAGGTACAGCGGGTACAGCAGGTACGTTACAGCAGGTACGTTACAGCAGGTACGTTACAGCAGGTACGTTACAGTAGGTACACAGCAGGTATAGCAGGCAGGTACTTTAGGTACAGCAGGTATAGGGTATGTTACGTTACAGCAGGTACGTTACAGCAGGTTTGTTACAGCAGGTACGTGACAGAAGGTTTGTTACAGCAGGTACGTTACAGCAGGTACAGCAGGTACGTTACAGCAGGTACGTTACATTAGGTACAGCAGGTGTTACAGCAGGTATGTTACAGCAGGTACGTTACAGCAGGTACGTTACAGCAGGTACGTTACATTAGGTACGTTACAGCAGGTACGTTACATTAGGTACGTTACAGCAGGTACGTTACAGCAGGTACGTTACAGCAGGTACGTTACAGCAGGTACGTTACATTAGGTACGTTACATTAGGTACGTTACAGCAGGTACGTTACATTAGGTACGTTACATTAGGTGCGTTACAGCAGGTACGTTACAGCAGGTACAGCAGGTACGTTACAGCAGGTAGAGTAACATACCTGAGAGCTTGAAGGCCTCATAAAAGCGTGAGAAGAGGAGCGGCCATTTGTAGCGAGCGAAGTCCACCACTTCCTCCTTCACCTTCTGGGGGTCAAACCTCTGCTGGGTGTAGATGCCCTGGTGTGGAGAGGAGAGGGGGGGACAAACAGTTAGGTTGTGTCCCAGATGGCCTCCTATTTCCTATATAGTGCACTACTTTTGACCAGGGTCCATAGTGCTCATGTAAAAAAGTAGTGCTCTATGTAGGAAATATGGTGCGATTTGGGACACATACTTAGTGACTTATAATGGGTGTATTTTAAAAAACGAGTTAAAACAATCACATATTATGATCAAAATAATTGAAAGTAAAACCTGGTAGTTTACTAGATCAAACATCAAAACCTGTGACATCCAGAGTCCCTAGAAGGGAGCCTGGCAAATCATTCCTCAGCGAGGAGCACCTTTTTATGGGCAGCCATGATGACGTGGGCCCATTTCTCCACGCTCCGGGAGGAGCTGACCTCTCGGTCGGGGATGTAGGATGGGATCAGGCTCAGCAGACGCTCTGTCAGGATCTCAGAACCATAGTCCACATAATACTGCTGACTGGCTAACTCTGCTAGGTCATCCTAGAGAGAGAGACAGAGGTTAGGGTCAGGACCTGAGATCCTTAGTTCACATAGTACTGCTGACTGGCTAACTCTGCTAGGTCATCCTAGAGAGAGAGACAGAGGTTAGGGTCAGGATCTGAGATCCTTAGTTCACATAGTACTGCTGACTGGCTAACTCTGCTAGGTCATCCTAGAGAGAGAGACAGAGGTTAGGGTCAGGATCTGAGATCCTTAGTTCACATAGTACTGCTGACTGGCTAACTCTCCCAAGTCATCCTGGAGAGAGAGACAGAGGTTAGGGTCAGGACCTGAGATCCTTAGTTCACATAGTACTGCTGACTGGCTAACTCTGCTAGGTCATCCTAGAGAGAGAGACAGAGGTTAGGGTCAGGATCTGAGATCCTTAGTTCACATAGTACTGCTGACTGGCTAGGCTCTCCCAAGTCATCCTGGAGCGAGACAGAGGTTAGGGTCAGGATCTGAGATCCTTAGTTCACATAGTACTGCTGACTGGCTAGCTCTACCAAGTCATTGTATAGACGAAAAGAGAGAGAGAGATGTTTTCCTTGTTTATTTCCTTTTTGTTAATGGTCTATTCCACTTGCTTTGGCAATGTAAACATTTGTTTCTCATGCCAATAAAGCCCTTTGAATTAAATAGAATTTAATTGAATTGAGAGAGAGAGAGATAGAGAGAGAGAGAGATGGTCAACGTGATTGTAAAACTCACCCTGTCACAGCGGTACTCTCCAAACTTTACCCCCCGTACAGTCTGTTGGTAGATGAGGTTGGTGGCCACAGCGTCGTCTGCAGGGTTGTGCCAGGGGGTGAATATCTCCTTCCTGTAGAACAGTCTCCAGGGGGCGTTTCTCTCCTGGGCACCCTGCTCCTTGGCATACTGCTCACACTGGGACACTGCGTCCATCACATGGTCCTTTCCACTGCCTAGGGAGGACACCTGGTGGTACACACACACTGCTCACACTGGAATGTGCATGCCTGCCTGTGTACCTGTGTGTGTGTTTGTGTGCGTGCATCCTTGTGTGTGTGTGTGTGTGTGTGTGTGTGTGTATGTGTGGCTGTGTATTACCTTGTCAAACAGGGCGATATAGAGAGAGAATCCAAAGCGGTCTCTGAGGCTGATCTTGTCTGCCAGGGCGTTACACAGCTCCATGGCCGTAGTAGCTGAGTCTGTCAACAACGTCTTAGTGGTCCCATCCATAAAGGTTACTGGCAACATGATGGGCTTCTTAGACTTAGTGGCCTGGGAGAGAAGAAAGAGAATGGAGAGGGAGAGAGAGAGAGGGAGGGTGGAGGAGGGGAGAGGGGGTGGGGGAGAGAGGGGGGAGAGGGAGGACAGATGGAGGGGCGAGAAGAAGAGAGGTGGAGAGAGGAGAGGAGAATGAGAGGTAA
The DNA here is from genome assembly GCF_034236695.1 of Oncorhynchus nerka. Classification (NCBI taxonomy): domain Eukaryota; kingdom Metazoa; phylum Chordata; class Actinopteri; order Salmoniformes; family Salmonidae; genus Oncorhynchus; species Oncorhynchus nerka. Next base: position 39,139,093 of record NC_088406.1, read on the forward strand.
GGGATATTTCTTTGTGTGTGTGTATGTGTTTGTATGTTTGTTTGTTTGTGCACGCGTGTGTGTGTGTGTGTGCACCTGTAGCTCCAGCCAGGACGGGGGTTGTGTTCTGGTGCCGTTAACAAACGTGCGTCTGAGTCTCTCCTCGCAGTAGGGGGCGTAGCCAGGAGGACCACCATGGATGTAGTTACGCAGGTACTGGAGGAGACAGGATGTAATGCAGTTATAGAGGAAGGGATGTAATTATAGAGAAAGTATAGAGTTTAACAATGGCTACATCCCAAATGGCTCTGTGGACCCTGGTCAAAAGTACTATATATATAGGGAATAGGGTGTCATTTGGGACGCAAGCAGAGAGTCTATAGTAGTATGTGTATTCTGACTGACCTTGACAAACTTCTCAGAGGGAGCGAAGCAGCCGACACACAGAGAGATGAGGATCCAGCCGCGGGCGTGACTGCTCTTAGAAGGATTCTGGTTCAACTGCTTACAGATCTGGCAGTAGATCTCATCCCTACAGAGTACACACACTGGACAGGTCAGAGTGTGTGTGTGTGTGTGTGTGTGTGTGTGTGTGTGTGTGTGTGTGTGTGTGTGTGTGTGTGTGTGTGTGTGTGTGTGTGTGTGTGTGTGTGTGTGTGTGGTGTGTGTGCGTGGGTGTGCTCGTATGTGTGTGGGTCTACCTCAGGGCAGGTCGTAGTATTCCGTTGCCGATGATGAAGTGGAGTTTCTCCAGGTTAGAGGTGGGCCGGTCCTCTAACATGCTGTTGCCATGGAGACTAATCTCTCCGTCGTTCAGGCGCTTGGTCACCTAACAGAAAACTCATCATCAACACTGGACATCTGATCTACATACTGTCTGTGTCCCAAATGGCACCCTATCCCTATATAGTGCACTACTTTTTTATCATGGAGCATAGGGCTCTGGTCAAAAGTCATTTAATAGGGCCATTTTACCACTTCTATGATGCTTTTAACTCCAACACCTCCTCCACAGTGATACTCCTCTCCTCCTCCTCTCTCTTACCTCCTCAGTAATCTTGGACTTCTTCTTCAGGGTGAGGGACACTAGTTTGTGTCGGACACTGTTCTTCTTGTTGCTGTCTGAATGGGGGGTCTATAGGGGAGGGGTTACAGCAGGACACAGTTTATGAATCAGATAGGAAACGTCTTCTAGGAAGCACTACTGTGTTGTACTACCCAGAGCAACACTGGGTATCAGACCATGACGGTTTAACTAAGGTAGAATCTAACCGAATGAGATTATAGCTAAGTGTTATTATCGATTACTCCCACCTCGTCCCTCCTCCCTCATTTTACATTTTAGTCATTTAGCAGAAGCTCTTAATCAGTTCTTATTCATTCATCTTAAGACAGCTAGGTGAGACAATGACATATCACAGTCGTAGTAAGTACATTTTTCTTCACAGCGCAGCTAAATATTTACTCCGACCTCGCCCTATCCCTCGAGGGCCTGTAGTTCTCTCTCTCCTCTCAACTCTCCCTCCCCCTGCAGGGCCTGTAGTTCTCTCTCTCCCCTCCCTCCTCTCACCTCTCTGTCCCCCATCAGGGCCTGTAGTTCTCTCTCTCCCCTCTCCTCTCAACTCTCCCTCCCCCTGCAGGGCCTGTAGTTCCCTCCCTCCCTTCTCTCACCTCTCTGTCCCCCTGCAGAGCCTGTAGTTCTCTCTCTCCCCTCCCTCCTCTCACCTCCCCCTCCCCCTGCAGGGCCTGTAGTTCTCTCTCTCCCCTCCCTCCTCTCACCTCCCCTCCCCCTGCAGGGACTGTAGTTCTCTCTCTCCCCCTCCCTCCTCTCACCTCCCCCTCCCCTGCAGGGCCTGTAGTTCTCTCTCTCCCCTCCCTCCTCTCACCTCCCCTCCACCTGCAGGGCCTGTAGTTCTCTCTCTCCCTCCCTCCTCTCACCTCTCCCTCCCCTGCAGGGACTGTAGTTCTCTCTCTCCTCTCCCTCCTCTCACCTCCCCCTCCCCTGCAGGGCCTGTAGTTCTCTCTCTCCCCTCCCTCCTCTCACCTCCCCCTCCCCTGCAGGGCCTGTAGTTCTCTCTCTCCCCTCCCTCCTCTCACCTCTCCCTCCCCCTGCAGGGACTGTAGTTCTCTCTCTCCCCTCCCTCCTCTCACCTCCCCCTCCCCTGCAGGGCCTGTAGTTCTCTCTCTCCCCTCCCTCCTCTCACCTCCCCCTCCCCTGCAGGGCCTGTAGTTCTCTCTCTCCCCTCCCTCCTCGCACCTCTCCCTCCCCTGCAGGGCCTGTAGTTGTCTCTCTCCCTCCCTCCTCTCACCTCTCTGTCCCCCTGCAGAGCCTGTAGTTCTCTCTCTCCCCTCCCTCCTCTCACCTCCCCCTCCCCTGCAGGGCCTGTAGTTCTCTCTCTCCCCTCCCTCCTCTCACCTCTCCCTCCCCCTGCAGGGACTGTAGTTCTCTCTCTCCCCTCCCTCCTCTCACCTCTCTGTCCCCATCAGGGCCTGTAGTTCTCTCTCTCCCCTCTCCTCTCAACTCTTCCTCCCCTGCAGGGCCTGTAGTTCCCTCCCTCCCTTCTCTCACCTCTCTGTCCCCTGCAGAGCCTGTAGTTCTCTCTCTCCCCTCCCTCCTCTCACCTCCCCCTCCCCTGCAGGGCCTGTAGTTCTCTCTCTCCCCTCCCTCCTCTCACCTCCCCTCCCCCTGCAGGGCCTGTAGTTCTCTCTCTCCCCTCCCTCCTCTCACCTCCCCCTCCCCCTGCAGGGCCTGTAGTTCTCTCTCTCCCCTCCCTCCTCTCACCTCCCCCTCCCCTGCAGGGCCTGTAGTTCTCTCTCTCCCCTCCCTCCTCTCACCTCTCCCTCCCCCTGCAGGGACTGTAGTTCTCTCTCTCCTCTCCCTCCCTCTTACCTCTCTGTCCCCCATCAGGGCATGTAGTTCTCTCTCTCACCTCCCTCCCTCCATCTCACCTCTCCCTCCCCCTGCAGGGCCTGTAGTTCTCTCCCTCCCTCCCTCCCTCCCTCCCTCCCTC
>NC_088406.1:39144582-39149582 GCF_034236695.1 Oncorhynchus nerka
CAGAGAGAGAGAGGGAGGAAACAGAGCGAGAGAGAGAGAGAGAGGGAGAGAGGGAGGAAACAGAGAGAGAGAGAGAGAGGAAACAGAGAGAGATAGAGAGGAAACAGAGAGAGAGAGAGGGAGGAAACAGAGAGAGAGGTAGAGAGAGAATGAGAAAGAGAGTGTGAAAGAGAGAGGAAGGGTTAGGATGTGAGAGTGAAAGGGACTGAGGCTTTCTTTCAGTCTGCACTGCGTGTGTCTGTCTCTTTCTCACCTCTCCCTTCAGTCTCTTGTAGAGGCGTCGTGCGATCATGCCCCGTGTGTGAGCCTGGATGGTGATGACGGCCCATAGGCGGTGTCTGAAGGCCCTTCGGACCAGACAGCCTCTACACCTGGCCTGCAGACCCATCACTCTCTGTCTGGCCACGTGGTACGTTATGTACAGCCGCCTGGAGCGGTACAACGCCTGGAGTCTGGCAAACCCTGCCCGCATCTAGGAGGTGGAGGGGAGGGAAGGAGAGGAGGAGAAGAGGGGGAGGAGGTGGAGAGGACATGGAGGAGAAATTAAAGTAAGAGATTGTCATTTGATTAATGATACAAGGAACAGTTCAGCTCATGTCAATAAGGAGTGATCAAGTTTTTAAAACACACAGCTCCATAGTTCTTGCGACAGTGATATCCTCGCCACGTCTTCTGGATCATCATGGCTGACTTTCTCATCTTCAGGAAGTTGGACCTGTTGAGACCAAGTGATGTGATTGTTAACTCAAAGCTGGTTGCAATGACTACAGTCTCAGCTGGTTTCTTTGCCAACAGTCTAAACTGGTTGCTACGCCAACAGTCTCACCGGGTTGCTATGACTACGGCCTCACCTGTCCTTGAAGCCTCGTACAACCTTCTGGATGAGGATGACCTTGTCCGTGATGGCCTTGTCTCTCTCTATCTCCAACAGCATGTCATGGTGGTCCTAAACAAACACACACACGTGCAGACACACAGCCATACACAAACTAGAAGTGATCATCAGTAGATTCCAAACAGACATTCTAAAGACCCTCTGATTTATGTTCGTGACATCCCTCTCTTCCTCTAATCTGTTCATTTCCTCTCCTCCTCTAAGCTGTTTGTTTCCTGTTGGGGAAGTGTGGGCACTGCCCTTGCTGCCCTGGCTTCACCTCACAGATTTTACTTCCTGTTTTACTTCCTGTCTGACCAGCTGGTCGCTCTGATAACTACCTCAGCTATGACGACCATCACCATGATAATCAGCCCACCACTGACCCCACCCCTAGTGCTGTCCTCGTGAACAGAGGCACAACTGCGGTTGAGTTCCACTGCACAGTGAATTTCTTCCCTCTTACTAAGACAAGGTATTGTAGACAACTTGCATATTTCAGATAAAACCTCTATCAAAAATGCAGAACTTCTGCCAAATGTCACCCATTTCCCTATATAGTGCACTACTTTTCTCCATTTAAGTGTTTTCATAAAAAAAATTGTAATTTAGCAGACGCCCTTATCTAGAGCGACTTACAATTAGGGTGAAGGGTGATTAGGGTGAAGTTCCGAGCACATTGGCAGATTTTTCACCTAGTCGGCTCGGGGAGTCGAACCAGCGACCTTTCGGTTACTGGTCCAATGCTCTGAACCGCTAGGCTACCTGCTACCCACACAGAGACCAGGCACCCTAATATGATGCTATTTGGGACTCAGTCCAGGTGTTAGTTACCTTGAGGAAGATCTTGGTCTTTCCCATCTGCCAATCATCATCTCTCCCAAGGACAACTTCCGCTATACGCTGACAAGTTCCCCTCAGGTCCTCCTACACACACAGAGTGGACAGGTAACATCAGTGAACAGGTAACATCAGTGGACAGGTAACATCAGTGGACAGGTAACATCAGTGGACAGGTAACATTAGTGAACAGGTAACATCAGTGGACAGGTAACATCAGTGGACAGGTAACATCAGTGGACAGGTAACATCAGTGGACAGGTAACATCAGTGGACAGGTAACATCAGTGGACAGGTAACATTAGTGAACAGGTAACATCAGTGGACAGGTAACATCAGTGGACAGGTAACATCAGTGGACAGGTAACATCAGTGGACAGATAACATCAGTGAACAGGTAACATCAGTGGACAGGTAACATCAGTGGACAGGTAACATCAGTGGACAGGTAACATCAGTGGACAGGTAACATTAGTGAACAGGTAACATCAGTGGACAGGTAACATCAGTGGACAGATAACATTAGTGAACAGGTAACATCAGTGGACAGGTAACAACAGTGGACAGATAACATCAGTGGACAGATAACACAGCCAAGGCAAGCTTTGGCGAAGACTTATTAGAAGGCTTTTAGTATTGATGAACACACAGCTCCCTTTCAAACAGCTGGCAGATATGAACTCTAACGTTTGCTTACCTGTTTGTAGGCAGGTTTGACTCCTGGCATGAGGACTCTGTAGCGGTCCACAAATTCAACAAAGGTGTATCTGATTGGATAACCAGCTCTGCGGATACGAATGGTCTCCATCATGCCTGAATACCTCAGCTGACGAACACACAGCTCCCTGTCAAACAGCTGGGAGAGATGACAGACAGATATACACACAACAATTACATTTTTACACACACACACACACACACACACACACACACCCACACACACACACACACACACACACACACACACACACACACACACACACACACACACACACACACACACACATACTCACCATGGGTTTCTTGTACTCATTGGGTTTAATGCAGCGTACGAAGAAGGGCTGACACACACTCAGAGTCCTCATCAGCAGTTCCAGAGAACGCTTGAACTGACTGCTCAGAGTGGGAGAGCGCTTCCTGGTCTCCGCCCCCTACAACCACACACAGACACACACAAGCACGTACCACACACACACACACACACACACACACACACACACACACACACACACACACACACACACACACACACACACACACACACACACACACACACACACCAACATGGGTTAGTAACAATGGATTCTATCCCTTTTCCTCTCTCTCTTACTCTCCTTTTTCCATTCTCTCTTCCACTCTGTTAAGTTCCCTTTTATTCCCTCTACAGGAAACCAGACTAAATGTAGCTCATATTGTGACAGATATATTTTGACAATGGTTCAAATGTTCTACACGTTTCATTGTAAAAGCAACTATGTAAAGGTTAGAACTGTAGTAATGCCAACAACAGTTATTTCAAAGCTATTGTTCTTTAAAACTCAATGTCTAAATATACTGAGTGTACAAACATTAAGGACACCTTCCTAATATTGAGTTGCACCCACTTTTTTCCCTCAAAACAACCTGAATTAAACGGGAAAGCAACATCTTTACAGAGGTGAGAGAGAACCAGCAGGTAGACAGGAAGGGATGTCACCAAAACATCGGCACCAAGTTTAAGGCCAATGTGTATTGAAATGCAACCTGGGCTCCACAGAACGAGAGACGATATGTCTGCTATACACAGCCAGCGGATGGAGGAGGGAGGGAGGAGAGGAGGGAGGAGGGGATGGATATTATCTATCCTGTTTTCTTCTTTTACCTTCAGAGGAGTATCAGGTTGGCCCATATTATCACCCGGAAGGTAGCCAACCAGACACTAAGGCAGACATACATACCTGTGCATGCACACACGTGTGATACGCAGACACACAGATACAAACAGACAGACAGACAGACAGACAGACAGACAGACAGACAGACAGACAGACAGACAGACAGACAGACAGACAGACAGACAGACAGACAGACAGACAGACAGACACAAACACACAGACACACAGACACACAGACACACAGACAGACAGACAGACAGACAGACAGACAGACAGACAGACAGACAGACAGACAGACAGACAGACAGACAGACAGACAGACAGACAGACACAAACACACAGACACACAGACAGACAGACAGACAGACAGACAGACAGACAGACAGACAGACAGACAGACAGACAGACAGACAGACAGACAGACAGACAGACAGACAGACAGACAGACAGACAGACAGGAGAGACAGTGTAGTTAGCATCTTGCCACACATTAGTGAAGCGACAGAGGGAGGAGAAGTGTGCAAGCAGCATGACATTCAGAGAAAACAACCCTTGAGACAACTACATGCCAAATGGCACCATATTCCCTATTTAGTACATTACTTCTAATAGGGTGCCATTTGGGACACAGATCATAAGATAACCAGAACAGACAGCCGTCTGTCTGGAACGCTTCATGATGACCCCTCAGAGAAACTAGCCAACAGGTAGTGAGTGATCTGTGATGTCATCAAGGTGTAGCGAGGAGGGGTAGGTTGAGTGACTGTGTGTTTGCTAGGGCGAGGGGTTGCTTGGGTGACGGAGGTTGCATTACCATGGCAACATCGGCCTGGAAGATCTGCTTGATGAACTTGTTCCTGGAGGAGTGAACCAGCTGAATGATGTCACCGTGCAGGGTGTCTCTGTTCTTCTCCAAGAAACCTATTATTGATAAGCCTATTGGTTATTAATGGTTATTGATAAGGCTATTGGTTATTAATGTTTATTGATATGCCTTTTGTGTCCTATCCTATGCTCTATTAGTCCTGTGAAGAACCCTTTACAGTGACTTTTCCATTGAGGGTGGTCATCACAAAACCCTGATGAAGGCTATGGGCGAAAACATGTTGCTTTTAACATTAAATAAGCATTTTATCAACTTCCACTGTCCTCCAAGAGTTGCTGAATTTGGTCATCATGTTGCATGTAATAATCAGTCAGTCAGTACGTGATAATCATGTTGTCATAATGTTGTCACTTACCTCGTGTCTCATAGTAGACCACCCCAGCAAAGTGCTGGATGCCAAACTGAGTCTCATAAGTGTTCTTAGGAGGGATGTAGTTGGTGTTCAATTTATGTTGAGAGTTCAACTTATTCAACATAGTAGTGTCTGTACCCTGAAACAGAGAGAGAGGTGGGAGAGAGAGAGAAA